>NC_090438.1:116026571-116327925 GCF_031143425.1 Pleurodeles waltl
ATCCTTGCTTTGGAAGTGAGTACATAGTGATAATTTTCTCCTGCAATGCAAACCAACCCTATCAGTGCCCAAGAAGACTTCTGAAATAATCACTTTCATAATATATTTTATATGACACAGTGCAGGTCACCACTGTGCAGTTATAGTTAGATCAGAGTTTCCATAGGAAACAGCATTTTTTGTTTTACTAATAACTTTTACACCTTTTGACAAATCGTCACAAACCTTACCAAAAAGAAAGTTCGTTCACTCATGGTACCTTCATGAAAGGTGTCGCACAAATCTGTCAAGTAGGGGCCATGAAAGAGTGGGTACCCAAAATGTTGATTTACCATGCTAAGTCCGAATCGAAATTTGGCTCATCTGATCAAGTAAAAGTGGCTGAAAGGATTTACACAAATGTTGCGAAAAAGTTAGAACTTAATTCAGAAAGAATGCGTTTTGTGATTAGTGTAAATCCGTTCAGTTTTTTTTCAAGAAATTCACGTTTAAAAAGGTGCTTGGGTGGAAATGAAGGGGTTGAGAAGTTAGCTACGTCTTTATGGTTGATCCATCAGCAGCAAACAATAAAAAAAAATAGGGCCTGATGAATGCTAAAGGAGTTTTTTCTCCCATCAATCATTTAAGTTCTACAGGGGTGATATGATTGGCTGGTCACATCCTAGGAGAAAATGTTTTGGCCACCATTACAGGACTAAGAGACTCAATCCCCATGTCCTAATAATTTTTGGGAAATAGTTTAAAAAGGGGCTGGGTAGGGGACCCTGGCCCATGGGCACTTATGGAGATCCTATGGGAAAGCTTGCACGATACTGCTTTAGCTTGGGATTGCACCTTTAGCTGTGGGTAGGCTGGAGCACTGTGACACAAAAAAAAATGTAAAAGATAAGAAAATAAATTGTGGATTGGGTACCACAACAATGCACTCGTTGATGCATTTCTTCAATGCTTGAAAACATGATCATGACCGCCAGCTGACCGCAATCAATGCTCACCCAGTTGAGGTCCTCTAGTCGAGGTTCAACGAGGGCTTCAAGATGTTTCATGCAAGCAAAGTCAGCAACAGGAGGAGGTACACACAGCCAGCAGGCTTGTTTCAAGCCATAATGGAATGAGAAGTACTTATCCCCTGTACTGAAGCATCGACAGCAGGTCTAATTCTAACGGTGTCAGTAAAGTCAGATTGAAGCTCCGTCTTAAACATTCAAGTTCAGGAGGTTCAACAAAGCCCCACATCCATCAGAGTCAGCACATCCTCCAGATTCAAAGTTTCAAGTTAATCAGGTTAGGACAGAAAGAATTTCATTTGTCAGAGAGGTGGATGTGAAGACCTTCTTCCCAGAATGCTCTGTAGCAGTCACTAGCTGCGTGGCAATGATCAGGTGCACCTTCCAGAGTAGTTCTTTGTCGGAGACGTGTGTATTTCCCTCAGAACGCCCAGGAAACAAAGAAATTGGTGTTGGAGCTATCCTCTGTGGGCAGCATACATCCCCATCTTGTAACCATCATACTTACAAACAATACTCAAAATGACAAAGCATCTACTGTGGGCAAACGTTCCTGTGATCATGAAATGTATTGCAAAAAGCTAGGCTTTTAATGTTTGTATGTACAAAAAATAATAAACATCAAGGAAACCCAATCTGCCAAAAGTCTCTGAATGTAATCTGCACTTGGAAGTCTGTATACAGCTGCCCTATGTGCAACTAGTGCTTTCCACAAACTAGGACCATGCTGCCTCCATCAAGGGCCTACTCAAATAGTTGTGTTATCTTAGGTGGGCCTATATAGTGCCAAACCCATCCCTGAGCGAGATAGCCAGGCTCTGAGAGGTGTCCTAGGAGAGAAAGACTGTCGGGACACCGAGAGCCTTCCAAGGTTGCACAACAGAAGCAAGATCAGAAGGGCAGGTTTTGAGCAATTTCCTGAACACAAGGAAGTTCATTATAGAATGAATGTTGAGGGGCATTTCCGGTGCAGGGTGGATCGCATCATTTGCTAATAATACATGATTTGTGATGCTGTGATTGTATTGCCACATAAATGCTTATGCTCTTATGATGTATAGAATAACGAAGTTTAGGCACATGGTGCAAAATGTTTGTGAGTATTAAACTCAGCTACAGACTTTTCAACTTACCACCATTTTTATATACGCGTCAACCATGTATTAACTACCTATACACTGCGTGAGCTTATATGCACAAGAGAATGGCAGAGACAGGTAAAGCAAAAGCTTGAGGAACTATGACCAATTTTTGTGGTCCTCTCAAAGACGAGTTCCTTGGTGATCCATAAGAGCAAGGGGACTTGCAGCAGCGCTCACACAGCTTCTCGGCACTGAAAGCCAGGGTACATGCATAAACTGAACTTAACTATGTGCAGTACAAAAGGACCTAACCAGATGTTACATTTTCCCAGGGAAAGTAAGACCTGCAGAAACTGTTACCACAGAGCTAACGGGTACTAACAGAAGGTCCACTTTTAATATGCAGTGGGCTAAACAAACTGCCTCTGCAAGCAATATCTACTAAGAATGTAGCTTTAATGCTTAGTAATCCTATTACATGCCCAACCTAGTTGTGAATCCCTTAGCAGCATACCAAATTACAAAGTTACATTGTTCACTGTTGAGATAACAAGAGGGGGAGCAGCAGCTTTCAGGGTCTTTCCCTGCCTCACATAGGTTTCTTAAGATCAGATGGAAGTGGGGCAACTCTTGGGACTGATCCACCACCTCATCCCTGGGCCCTCCCTAGCTTGCCTTTGCCTTTTGGGTGTTCAAACAACTGAGGGATGCGCGTGATGGTCTAATATCTCCAACTGCAGCAGATGTCAAGTTGTGAGGACTACTGAAAGAATGGCTAAGGTTTTTGAGGAAGCCTGTTTGTGCTAAGACTGATTTACCAGGGCACGAGACCCTCACCCACCTAAGTGGCATGCTTTATCACAGAGTCTGCTCCTCAGGTGGACACAATATCAATGTTTCAGATAGATCAACTGTATGGTATAAACACTTAGTGGGGATTTTTTTTTGAATGTGTGAATGGTGAAGTCTAAAGGCATGTGCTAATAAATGGTATCCAATAAGTAAACTGTTAAAATAACTTGCAGTTAAAATTGAGCTGTTTTGACTAGTGTTCCCTACTGTAATGTTAAAAACTATGCAGTGTACCTCCATATATTATGAGTAGGTGTGTGGGAAATTCACATAATTTGGTTGGCGTAATTATGTGAAATTTCAGGAAAATTATGCGAAATATAATGTCTCATTTGGCACTAAAATGCACCCTGGTGTCCATTTTTTACATTTAGATATATCTTTCCCTAAAAAAGTGCAAAAAACACAATTGCCACGTACAACAGCTGCTTGCATTCTGGTAGCTCCCAGAGTACAGCACTATAAGTTTGCTGTGAACACCGTTATAATTACAGCTAATGACCTTAGAGTGTACTTTCGGGAATTTCACCTAACAAGTATATCATGAAATTCCCGCAATTACACAAATTACTCAGATGTATTTTAAATTTCACCCAGGCATAAGTACCCAGTCCTAAGTGTTAAGAGAAAAAGAATACTTTTTCTAGATCCGCAATGGTATCAACATTTAAGGTTCTATTTGAAGGAAAGATGGTTGACCTGTGGCTAGAGCTCAGTATGGGCCTTGGTCCATCTGCAAACTGCCCTTTCTAGTCCCACAGAAATAAAAATCGAGTCTCCCTGCCATAGGATGTGCAAGCATGTGTGCTTGAGAAGAATGAGAAAGCAGGGACTCTAAAGAGTTTGCATGTAGGTCAATGAGAAACATACAGTGGGATATCTGAGTCTTTGTAAAATGGGAAAGCACTTTGCGAAAGTATGTGTGAAAGGCATAGAGAAAGGAGCTGAGTAAAGTGTAAGATGTTTGTGAGAGTGCTGGTTCCATGCGCGTGAAAGATCCAAAGAGAAAGGAGCAGTGCATGGTGCATTTGTGCATGTGTGAGAGCATGTGTGAGGAAGGCAGCAGAAAAGGAGAAGATTACGCTGCCAGTGTGTGTGTGTGGGAGAAAGCATGGGTGTGAAAGGCAAACAGAAAAGAGCAGAGTATGGAGCGAGTGCGTGTGAGAGGAGTATGTGTGTGAAAGTCAAAGAAAAAGGAGCAGAGTAAGCTGCAAGTGTGTGAGAGCGCATGTGTGTGAAAGTGTTAGACTTAGCATCCCTGGCGTGGTCTCCCCTAACGTTTTGCCTCTGTTCCCCAGGTTGTTGATGTGTGTTGGACTCTGTTTTTGCTGTTTTAGTTACTCTGGGCACTTTACTACTGCTAACCAGTGCTAAAGTGCAAGTGCTCCTTTACAAAATGTGTATGTAATTGGCTTATCCATGACTAGCATATTTGATTTATTAGTAAGTCCCTAGTACAGTGCACTAGAGGTGCCCAGGGCCTGTAAATCAAATGCTACTAGTGGGCCTGCAGCACTGGTTGTGCCACCCACACAAGTAGCTCTGTAATCATGTCTCAGACCTGCCACTGCAGGGTCTGTGAGTGCAGTTTGAAACTGCTAATTCGACTTGGCAAGTGTACCCACTTGCCAGACCTAAACTTTCCCTTTTTATACAAGTACGGCACCCCTACTGTAGGCCCTAGGTAGCCCCGTGGGCAGGGTGCAGTGTATGTTTAAGGTACATGTACTTATGTGTTTTACAGGCCTGACAGTGAAATACTGCCAAATTCGTTTTTCATTGTTGCAAGGCCTATCTCTCTCATGGGTTAACATGGGGGCTGCCTTTAAATATTATTAAAGTGTAGATTCCCTTTGGGAGCGGATAGACATTGGAGTTTGGGGTCTCAGAGCTCACAATTTAAAAATACACATTTTAGTGAAGTTGGCTTTTAGATTGCGTGTTTGAAAATGCCACTTTTTAGAAAGTAGGCATTTTTTATGCTTAAACCATTCTGTGACTCTCCCTGTTTGTGGATTCCCTGTCTGGGTCAGTTTGACAGTTGGGTTGTTTGCGCCTCTCTGTAGACAGTGACTCAAAGGGAGCTAGGGTGTAGTCTGCATTTCCTGATGAGCCATCTGTGCTAGGAGGGAGGGGAGGAGTGGTCACTTACACCTGAAAGGGCTGTGCCTGCCCTCACACAATGCAGTCTACAACCCCCTGGTGAGTGTCTGGGGCCTGGCCTGGGCAAGGCAGGATCTTACAAACAAGAGAGACTTTCCTTTGATGTAGGCCTACTTTAAAGGCAGAAAGGGGTATAAGAAGAGCCCTCCAAAACCCCTGAAAATTAGATCACTTCTGGAATCAAGAGAAACCTCTGCCAAGGAGAAGAGCTGAAGAGCTGAGGAGAAGAGCTGCCCCTGCCTGTGACTGGGCTTTGCTGGGCTATCCTGCAGTTGCTGCTTCTGCCTGTGAAAGGGAACAAAGATTGGACTTTGTGGTATATTCCTGCTTGAGAAGGATCTCCAAGGGCTTAGACTGAGCTTGCCCTCCGTTCTGAAGTCTCAGGGCCATCAAAGACTTCCCCTACCAGCTGAGACTCCTGCCCTGCCAAGTGGTGTCCTATCCAGTCACTGGGCCCTTGAAAGGAGAAGCTGGTGAAAATCCAAAAGAAACGACTTCGAATTACTCCGTACTGACGCCGCTGCTGAATCACGTGATGCCGCCTGCAACCGAATCCGTGGTCCTTGCTGGAGTGCGACGACCCTCGCAGGCCCTACATTGCTGCAGCCCGCCGAAGTCTGTGACTCTGTGGAAGTCACCGCACCACATTGTGACCGCCGGATATTGACTCCGCCCGACGTGTGCAGATTCAGCACTTTGCCCCAACACCACCTCACCTCCACCGCTCCGGTGCGAGGACCCAATGACTCTTTGTGACACCTCCGCTCCTTCGCCCCACAGCACCGAAACCGATGCCGTCTTGGATTCAGCGATGCCGTGAGCCCTGACATCGCCCACCGGCTTGTTCTCACATTTTACTAAGGTACTGTACCTAGGGTTCTGAGTGACTCTCTACCCGGCGCCATTGGCGTTGGATTGTTGGGAACGACTCAGTCATGACGCCGTGTTATCACCTCATCTAAGCATTTTGTGTTTCTATGCGCTATTTTTGAATTTAATCTTTAAAAATTCATAACTTGACTTGTGTATGTCGGAGTTTTGTTGTTTTGGTTTTGTTTTGTTTCGATAAATATTGGCTACTTTTCTAAACCTGTGTTGAGTTATTTTGTGGTGTGTTTACTGTATTATTGTGTGTGTTGGTACAGATACTTTACACCTTGTCTCTGAAGTTAAGCCTACCTGCTTGTGCCAAGCTACCAAGGGGGTGAGCGGGGTTAACTGAGTGTGATTCTCCTTTACCCTGATTAGAGTAAGGGTCCTTGCTTGGACAGGTGGTAACCTGACTGCCAATCAAAGACCCCATTTCTAACAGAAAGGCAAAGAGAAGGGAAGAGGGTATTGTGCAAGTGTTTGTGAGAAAGCATGTGTGTCAAAGACAAGGAGAAAGGAGTAGAGTATGGTGCAAATATGTGTGTGAAACCATACGTGTGAAAGGTGAAGACAAGGAATACAGTATTGAACAAGTATGTGTGTGAAAGCATGTTTGTGAAAGACAAAGAGAAAGGAGGAGACTATGATGCAAGTGAGCGTGCAAGAAAGCGTGCATAAGAAGGCAAAAAGAAAGGATCAGGGCATGGTGCAAGTGTGTGTGTGAGAGCAAATGTGTGAAAGGCATAGAGAAAGGAGCTGAGTAAAATGTAAGAGAGTTTGTGAGAGTGCTGATTCCATGCGTGTGAAAGAAGGCAAAGAGAAAGGAGCAGTGCATGGTGCATTTGTGCATGTGTGAGAGCATTTGTGAGGAAGGCAGAAAAAAAAGTGTGGGTGTAAACTGTAAAAAAAAAACCTGTAAACTTTATACTTGTATAGCGCACTACTCACCTGTTAGGGTCTCAAGGTGTTGTACGCATACTGCTGTGGAACCCCTCCTGGCTTTTCCCTGTGAGGTGCCCACTCCTGGACACCCCCAGGGTGAAGCCAGGTATCCAAGCGCTGTGAGGGCCATTGGGGAGATTAAGCACACTATTGCCCAGAGTTACAGAGTTGGACCCATTAATTAGATTAGGCACCAAAGCGAGAATTAGCTGGTCCAAGGGAATTGAGCCCAAGACCCGCATGGGTGTGAAAGGCAAAGAAAAAGGGAGAAGAGTAAGCTGCAAGTGTTTGAGAGCTCATGTGTGTGAAAGTGTTAGACTTAGCATCCTTGGCGTTGTCTCCTCTAAATTTTTGCCTCTGTTTCACAGGTTGTTGATGGTCGAGTGTGTTTGTATGGGAATGCATGCATGTGAAAGGTTAAGAGAAACGAACACACTGTGCAAGTGTATGTTTGTGAGAGCATCTGTGTGGGAGGCAACGAGAAAACAGCAGATTATGGTGCAAGTGTGTGTGAGAGCATGTGTGTGAAAAGTAGTAAAGAGGAGGGAGCAGAATGTGTTGCAAGTGTTTGTGTGTGAGATGACTGGGAGAGGTAAGGAAAATAGAGTTTCAGTACATGTTTGCTTGTGGGAGAGAAGAAGAAAGTATGTGTGAAAGGGAACTTCAGTCAGGAGATAACAGATGAGTATAAATGAATGAATGTGGGAAAATGACAGAGAAATAATGAATGTGTGAAAGCATGTATGAGTGTTAATGATAGAGAAAGAGCAAACCAGTAAAAACAAAAAGGATTTGTGAGTTTGTGTGTGAAAGACAGAAAAAGACTGAGAGACACAATAGGCAGTTATCACTCGGAAGCTTAGGATGATTTTTTGGGAGCTGTCGCTTTGCGCAAACTAAAGTAAGGCATTCCAAAGGATGTATTTACCATTAGGAAAGCCTGTGGGTGCAGGGTAAATCCCTTAGTAAACAACCTCCCCAGTGCTGCATAATTCAGTGCTAATAAATGAACATAATATACTCTTTTATACAATGTTATTTTATCTTATTTCTTAATACAGTGCAAAATGCCACACAGTCTTCTTCAAAGCACTGAAGTAAGAGGATGTGCAACACTAGAGAAGGGAGGCGGTGATCACCAGCCACGGTCAAAGGCAATGACCACATTTCAGTGCTTAATTTGTAAATAAAAACGTGCCAGTGCCCAAAGCCCTTTAATCAATTTACAGACCCTCCCTGTCCCTTCAGCTCACTCTTGCAGCTTTCTGCTTTGTCCCTTTGTGAAGCTTTTTCGTTTTTCTCTTCCTCAGTCTTTTCCATGTGTCTTTTGCTCGCAGTAAATACTTGAGGCAGAAACATAAGAGCTGGTCCTCAAAAATAAGTGCTGGTGCTCTGCACTGGAAGCCACCGGTTCAAATTAACCACTGCATTATGTTCATGAGAAGGAAGCAGGGGTGAATGTGAGCTTGTGATGTATATGTGTTAAAGACATCGAGATTGAGAAAGAATGTAATAGTATTTATAAGAGACCTAAACACAACAACGTGACTAAGTACTTCAGCCTAACAGGCTTGCAAAGAGTCTTGAAGCATAACCCCAGCATCGTGGCCAAGGTATTTCCTGGGGCTTTGACCCCATAAGTATGGACTGTTTCCTTTGATAAGGACAGCTTGAGAGCAGTTGCAGACAAAGGCTTTTTACTGGGATGTGGAGCCATTGGCTCCTTCTCAGTGCAGAGCTCGCCAGGGCCTCATTCATAATTCAGACCCACTTGATAAAGCTAGTTAAGTACATAAAATATAGTTTCTGTGTCAGGGGAGCACTGGAGAGCTGGAGCACTGGAGTTCCTACAAGTCAATGACCTTCAGAAGAGACTTGGAGAATTCAGCCCAGGTGTGAGTAATGCATGTGTAGCTCAATGGACACCAGGGTGTATTATTGCTGAATGAAAACATTAGTAATATTAACTCACACAGTTATGCCATCCGAAACGACATATTAGAAACATCATGAGCCGAAAAATCTTTCATCTCTACAAGACACTGAAATACCCACGTTATGATGACCTACCAGTATACAGGAGTTAAAGGTCACAGGTGAAAAGTCATGGGTCAAAAAAGCAATCTGCAACAGAAGTCACAGTATATATTTTACCTTCTTATAATAATATACCTGACGTGTATCAAAGATTATATCCAAGCATTTCCTTTCTCTATAAAATTGCACTGATGTACACCATAATATTGTTTCTACAATTATGTGAAATTGAAAAATATATAAATAACTATTGAAGAATGTTTGTGTCACTCCTCTCTCTGTACTGGCGTATGCTGCAGTCTTTAAAAGCGGTTCCTTCCCCTCTTCAAACAGATGCCTTTCAGATTAGATCATTTCCCTTTTGCCTGTAAATAATCCACCATTTCTTTAGACATTTCTCTGGGTCTACCATTTTCTCACAATTTCCTATAAATGGCATTTGAAGTGCTTCATTTGATATAGTGCTTAGTTTGTAAAAAAAAAAAAGAAGTAAGCGCTAGGGCCCTTCTCGGAGGCCAGTGCAGCCTGCACCACCCATCGCCCCTGCCAGTGGCAGTACCAATTGAACTACTGACCTTCGCACCAGTGCAAGTGTGAAAATTCAGCCTATTCTAGGCCATCCACAGCCATAATAATAATATGAGGGTCAGGTAATGTTCTTCTTTAATGTATATCGACTTATTAAACCCTGTTGTTGTGCTCATACCAAAATTAGGCAGACATCGCCGCCATGTGGTGGATTGTCATTAGAGCCGGTGATGACAATTAGGTGCTGGTGCCGAACACTGGAAACCACCAGCTCAAATTAAGCACAGCTTTGCAAGCATCTCCATGACTCCAATTGAGAAAGTGTCCATTTTGTTATGCATGGTTCTGGAACGTGCTCACAATGGATGTACACAGCGAAATTGAGTAATATTTTGGACATGCTAAGAATGGTGATACATTTTAGTCCCTCAGACACACTACGGATCACTTGGAGTCAGAACATATGAAAAGAAAATGAGTCCATCATAGCCATGAACCTATATTTTTACGCGGAGACGCTCCAGGATTTTGATTTAAATAGTGGAAGAAAAGGTGAGAAATGTAAGGCTCACATAATGGAATTTTAGCTCAAGGGGATGTTCCATGGAAGGCAATGATTCATGAAAAGCTAATACACTACCGCAGGGTTTCTAACAAAAACATAGATTCTGTAAAAGGTAAATCTTGAATATTCACTTGCCTAGATTCCTGCTTGAGACAACTGAAATACTATTATGTCATGGTTGTCTGAAGAATGTAGCATAAGTATACTTGATTTAAAAAGTGGGCTCACAATGAATTTCTTTCCCAAGCATCCAGTCTTAACAATTTCCTTTATGGATTAGTTATAAAATGGGATTAACATGCCTTCCAAGGATATACATTGCATGGAATCTTACCACTGTTATCATTACAATTGCTTTTCACTTCTAGATTTGATATATTTTAAGCAAGCTTGTGCTGCAAACTAGGCACATCCAGTAGAATAAAACAACTTTTCGTGTATGAAGAAAAACGTGAATATTTTCTTTTACATTTTTTATATTTTTGTCATGTTATTTCACTGCGTGTACTGTGTTCAATAAAATTTCTTCTTATTTGGTAAAAAAAAAACTCTAAATACCATATGTAATTGTACTTGCCAGCATTTACTTTGGAATTTGGATTTCTAATTCTGACTGCCCACTTTTGACATCATAGAGAGATCTCTGACCTGTACAACATCTGCCCTATGATAATTTATAGCATGTTTTCGGGACCTGTAAAAAGAAAGGGGGGCTAATTTACAGCCGACTGGCGCATCAATCACGATGCACCAGCTTGCATGCGCCACCATGTGCCCTCCTCATGACACCATGGTAGCACTGCATTTACAATACAGCATACAATGGCACTCGTTAGCGCAGATGTGGCAGAATTTCTGTTGCAGTTGTGACACTTTGCTGGACTAGAGTCAAAGATTTTGACGCTAGTCCAGCAAAGCTCAGGGAGGCCCATTTGAACTAGCCTTAGCGCCTGTCCTTGAGCAGGCATTACAAAATGACACTAGAATGACACATTGAAATCTTGTAGATTTCACTGCACCATTCTTGTGGGTCTCCTAGTGGGGGAACGCCTCCCTTGCACACATTATACCTGGCGCAGGTATAATGTGGCGCAAGGGGTTACAAACTGGCGTGATGGTCCCAATGCGCCAGTTTGTAAATGGGGCGGCACTGTGTGGAGGACGGTTTGCACTGCTATCGCGTATAAGGGGGGTCTGTAAATGAGCTCGAAGGTTTTAAAGTAAACTAGAACTTAATCATAGTATGCTTGCATACTCAGCGTCCGACGTGACATTGAACTGAATTCACTTTAAGTGCACAATAGAATAAAGGGACAAGAGAAGGTACACCAATTTTTCTAACCATAGTGAACATTTTACCCTAAATGGGAACTTACTAGTCACTTTCAAACTCCACAGATGACACACATAGATTAAGTTACGTGTAATTCTGAAGTGGGTGAGCAAAGGGTTCAACTGAGTAGAACTTCTGGTTCCATATGAAGACAACACCTCAACTAAGATTGAGCACTGCTCATTGGACAACAGTATCTGAAATAATTATGTCACTCGGATCCAAGGTTGTATCATATTGTAAAGGTCTAAGACACATTTGTACTCTGACTGATGCATAAATGTAGTTTCAGTACAATGTCAAAATTTTGTAAATGCAAATAAAGTTTATGTATAAAATATGAGTACAGTACCTATCCTTGAGGAGCACCAAATCAGACAGACATTATGTATGATATCCTAGCCAGAGCTGAGGGCTGAACACCAAATGACGATATTGAAAAGAACTCTAAGATAAACAATATCAAATGTTGCTGAGTGATTCAGGCACATTAAAAGCTGTGTAAAAAAGAGACTTGCTGCCTCCGACCACTATGGAAGAGAGTTGTCCATCACCGAGGGTGCAGCAACGTCAGAACTGCACAAGAAGAATCATATAACTGACGTACCCAGAAAGTTCCCTTATGAAGTAGGACATGTACCTCCAAAGTTAGGGCCCCCATTTCAGGGGTGTAACAAAGGCCCCTGGAGGCTCCGCGGTGTGAGGACCCCCAAACTCCAGGGGCCCCCTAAGCACAGTACACTATGCACGGGTGGGATGCCCCTAACTGAGTCCCGGGGGAGGGCCTTCAGTTTCTTTACGCCACTGCCCCATTAACAAGTTTTTGCTGCAAGGCAGCACAACAAGTCACGCGGCTGCGCTGCCCTGCGGCAGAAGGAAAGGGCAGTCCCATCTGCCTGCGCCAAATTGGTGCCTAGCGTCAGTGTAGGCACCCTTGCATCATGGTGCAAGGGTGTCTGCGTTGTAGGCACAATTGTTTCAGTGCAGGAAGGGGCACCTTCCTGCACAAAAAACAATCAATGGAGGTGTTTTACTCTTTCTAAAGTGGCGGAGCATCCAGCACACATAGAAAGAGGAAAAAAACGAGGAGAAATAAATGTATTTCTCCTCGTTACGCCCCCCCTGAGGTTGGCACACAGTTGTGACGCATTCCCAGGTTTACATATCCTTGTAAATATCGGTGAATGTGTCAAAAACCATGGGTGTTGGGTGGGAAAACCTACTGCAACGCCCATGGATTGCCTCGACGTAGAGTAAGGCAACACAGCACTTTATTCTGTCTTGTGTCACTCCATATCTATGAGGCCATGCAGAGTCACCCAGGCTGGTTTGTGTCGCCTCATACCTACGATTGAGAGGCCTGCGTCACCAGAGCGACATAAAACGGTTCGCTCTGGCAGCGCTGGCCTCCTGTAAATGAAAACCTGTGTGTTTCTTGATCATGTCTAGCCAATGCCTAGTAAAAGTCACCCAAGATCTCAAGAACGAAATACTCGATCTTAAAGATGACGATAGCCTGATCCGTTTAACAAGACAGAGGTCTTCAAACTGGGGGGCAGGCCCCGTAGGGAGTCTCCAAGTGATCCCAGGGGGGGCACCAGGCTCTTGCCAAAAGAAGCATTATGCTGATAACAGGGCTTTCATTTTAAGCTGAAAAAATGGCTCTGAAATGGGCCATCACTAACATGTTTTGTCATTTACATCCAAGCTGGGAGTGTGTGTCAAAAGGGAAGGGACTCCAAATACTCTTCACACACCCACCTGACCCCAATAAATACACTATGGACACTTTTACACATATGTAAGGCCTAGCTGACCAGAATAGCATGTTCAGTGACAGAACTTAACTGTAATGTCTAAATAAGTGTAGACATATTTAAACATTGCCAATTTAATAGAATAGTTGTGATAAATTCAGAGAGGGGCCTCAATTTTCACTGGGAGTGCAGCATTAAAAAGTTTGAGGAGCACTGCTCTAGACAAATCTGCAAATAATGAAAATGATGCTGTATATCAAGAGACTGCTACACCTAATTAGACTCTTATATGTAAGGCTGAGATTGACTCCCCCAAAGAGAATGCTGACAATGCATTCAGTGAGAGTGTGATAAAAGGACATGAAGCACACAGAGACAGCAAGCATGTTTATGTGCCTGTTGCAAGTTATATTAGGTCATTAGTAAATCTGCTGCACACAAGACTCTTGTTCAACTAGTGATTGGTCTAGGAAGACAAACCACTCACTGCACAGAACTGCTGTGTAGCGTTCAGTGTGTGGAGGCATTGATTTATCGTTCAAAGCACTTGGTGGAGGCTTCAGAAACCTGCCTTTCTAAGGCAGGTCTCTTCCATGCACCAGTGATTTAACTCAAATGGAGGTCTCAGATACAAACAGTGTTGGATTACCAAATAGGCAAAATATGCACCGGCCTATGGGGGGACCCACTTCTTGTAGGGGCCCCGCGACAACGGATCAAATTATTATTGATTTGATCTTGAAAGAAAATTACAATCAAGCTTTTTTTAAATTGTTTTCAAAAGATTGAAAAAACTAATCAACTCAAAGAAACGAAAACATTTAATTAAAGATTTTATAGAGCGAATACAGTATTACTGTGATGTACCCATTAACAGCTTAAAGTACATAAACCGTAGACATCAGATTCACATTACAGTTTGTCTCTTAATAGTTCATCCTCTGTCAGCTTGTAAGACAATTTGGTGCAAACTACGTATGTGTAATGTTTAGTTTTGTGTAATAAAATTGGTTTATTATAAGTGTTGGTTGGTAAAATGAAAAGCATATTAGGAGATAATTTGGGAGGGGGCCACGATATTTCGACTGCCTAGGGGCTTCCACAGGGTTTAATCCGGCACCGGGTATAAAGCACTGGCAGAGGTTTCTCTCTAAAACATTAATCGTCATCATATAACAAGCATTTGCAATGCAATGGGCCTAACATTTGCTCAAGTTAGAGCTATTGGTGTTGTAAATTCCGAACTGGTCTTTTCTTGCCACATAAATTGAATATGAAAAGTAAAACAATTGACACAAGTGAGCTGATTCGAAGCTCCATGACCGCCATGAGCATGAGCGCAGAGACCCACAGAAGGAAAACTGAAGTTCGCTCAGTCAAGCAAACATTTCCGCAATCGTGCGATTATCCATGTAAAAGGGTAAGTCTGCAAAGCTGTAACAAAACCTCCCCAAGACGGGACAAACGTAAAGCATTTACCAATGATTACAAAGGATTTTTGAAAGGTAAGCCCATGAATGAGTGAAAGTGATGGGCGTGAGGTGGGAGTGGTTAAAAGTCCACAGGACTTAGAATAGGTCAAAGCGCTTGGGCACCTAAAAACTGCACATATGCGACAATGTTAGCCATTAGAATGGTCCCGGAGGGGTCCTATGCTTATAATACGGGAAGTTACATCACACAACCGTTGGCTTCCAATGATGAATTGATGTACGTTTTTAAAATCTTTACTGGTTGGCATCTCTACTTGCATCAGTCCTAGCCCTGGCCTCAAAACTACAAAGCCCAATCTGGTGCCCACTTCCTACAGTGATAAAAGCAAAATTCCTACCAGCCCTAACATACGGTTTGGAAATATATCCAAGTAAACTGAATGACTTCATGAACATAGCTCAAAGCAAGGTCTTTCACCTTCTCTTCCACCTTCCACACAGCTCCTCGCCAGCACGATTAGGTTGGAATTCAGATTACAAGATCAAACATTAGTACAAGACGGGGCACTGCTCAGATATGCATCCATGTTAGGACAGACCCAACCAAACACACTAAAGGCACTGATCTGGGAGGAAATCAACACAAACCAGGTTGAATTTCCAAATCCATGGCTAAAGAGAAAAAAAGGAGCTATGGCAAAAGTCTTTACCCCATAAAAATTTCAAGCAACTTCTAAACAAACAAATCAAGATGCTCTCCTGGAGCAAGGACAACGATAAGTTCAGAAATTGATCACACTCTTGGATGACAATTAACACATAAAGGGCTCCAACAGCAGAACCTTACATGGCAGTAATATTAAAAACGTCACTACAAATAAAGGTGCTACACGCCAGACTCGGACAACTACCTGCATTGGAGGCAGAACCAAAATCGCTTAGACCCACAAACAACAGATGATGCAGACTTTGCGCACATCACCGGGAAGACTTCATAGACACCCTCTGTATTTGCCCTGCTCTACTACCCTGGAGAAAGCTGTATCTGAAAAACATTTTCAATGCCAGTGGTATCAGAAAATGCCGGCAGTCTATCCTGTTTAGTTTGAAAGGATTGCCTCAGCAACACATGGCCTGTTTTGCTAAATTTATTTTAAAAACAGAACATTCCTTAAAACATGGCACAAAAAAACAAGATGAGAAAACAAGCCCGCAACTGGCGTAGGAAATGAACACTGTCAGCTCCAGGCTTATGAGTAACAGCCACAGCATTCCCACCAACGGCACTCTGTGACTAAAAACCACAAAGAAAGCAAGAATGTATTAATTGTTTTATTAACGTTTCCCCTTGTACGGTTGGAATGATTTTAAGTAATTACGCAATAAAGCATAAACTCATATGTTGACTGCTGTGGTGATGAGTAACATGAACAGAAAATGACAACACTCTAGACATAATAGAGACAGGCCATGAAACAACAGCCATCAAAGGTTTTTATTCTGTTAGGACGCCTGGATTATGTGACAATCTTCTTGCTCACATAAAAGTTGTTCGCTCCCCCAAATCTTCAAATCCAGATATGTTTTACAACCTCACTTGAAGTTAAATTGATTGCTCTTTAATTCTCTTAGCATATTAGCTATTGAACTATTTACTATTGAACTACTAACCACTTTTCTCCTTCCTACTCATCTCTACTATAGTTTTGTTATATAAATGTAATGTGTTATACGTGGTCTCATAGCATTTGCTTTTACCTTGTATTTGGAATATGTTCTGTAATTCTATTTCTTGTGACAAGTTTTGCCACTGTGTGACGTGTTAAAGCGCTAGATCAAGAACAGTAAATAAAGATGAACTGATGTACGTTTTAAAAAATATTTACTGAACATCTAATGATAAGGAAGCGCGTATTAACAGTGCCTGACTGATTCAATTATAAGTACTGCAGCACAGTGTACAAGGGTTATATAGAAACATTATGATAACATATGTGACCTTTAAACGTTCTAAAAAAATACACCTTTGGTTTTTGATTGTCTGGAAACAAAGCATGGGGTTACATTTTGGAAGCATGACAGAAACTAGGGCAAAGTAATTCTAGACATTTGACTAGTGTGTCAAGATTGCTTCACCATCTGTCATCCAATCCAGAAATATGCTCAGTGTTCAGGGTGCTCGGGGTGTCAAGTTGTTTTCTTAGGGTGGGAAAAACCCTGCTCCAGCTTCACTTGGAATAGTCAGCCCTGAATGCTAACATGTTTAATATTTACTTAGGATGTTGAGCAAACCATAGAGTTGTTTCTTTTGAGAAACAATAATCATATGTTGCATTAATGCCTTCCTATACTTAACCATCTCTAAGCTAAATTCGCAGCTAATTTAAACACGTCTTATCATTCCCATTGCACGAATGCTGCTGTTAGACATGAGAAGAAATTGGTGAATGCCCCATTTTGGCGCTAATGCACACCATTTTGTATACCACAGCAGAAATCAAAATGGCCACATATTATGGCTAGTGAGTAAAGCTCTATTTTCTGCTGTTCCACTGAAGCCTTGATGCTTGGTGGTGAAACGCCAGTGATGGATAAGCTTGAAAGGTTTAGCCCCAGGGCTTCTCAAGGATGGTATCCGGGTTCCACTACCCATAAACATCTTGGAAAAAAGCCTATCAGAGGCACAAACCAGAAAAAGGGGCGTGTCTTTTGGGGGGTAGCTCAGCAACATCGCTTTCCAGGAGATGACAATTTCAAAGTCTCAACCTCACAAAACTGTGAATATCTTCTTCTGGTTTACTTCCAAAGCCCCCCACTTTCAGGATCAGTTTCTATCATAGAAGGCCACACACTGCAGCTGGGGGTCAGCCACTTCCTGCAGCCGGGGGTCTGACCAACCTGAATCCCCAGTGACCTGTTGTTTATTCTTGAAAGATTTCTCCAGTCCTCCTCTTCCTGGGGGGTTTCGGGATGTCTGCTTCCCTGTCCATGAGAACGACCTTCAGTTCTGGAGATGTTAAGCGGGTCTCTCTCCCATTGGGGACCGAAATACACATTCTGCAGTCTGTTCCCGTCTTCCAAGGATCCCGCAGCATTATGAATTCCAGGGAGTGAAAGCCTTAATTTATAAACACACAATTATCTGTGTATGTGGAAGCTAATTACATTGTTGATGAGACACGAACTGGCTTTAGGCCGAACCACAGAAGAGAGTCGGTATTAGCTGCAGCATTAGAGAATCTTCACAGAGCAGCAGATGAAGGGAAAGCATCCTTTTTACTGTGGCCTTCTACTGTGTCTCCCCCAGAACTGTATCAAGGAGGCTGAAGTAGGAGGCAAGTGGTTTAACTCCTTCTATGCAACATCACAAGCAAACAGTTGTGATGGGCAGCTATACTTCACCACCTAAACTGCAGAGATGCAGAAGGCCATCTATTAACCCTGCATTATTTAATATATGTACCTCTCTCATTTGAGCTGCGCCCTTGGGTTTATTCTTTATAGTTATGCAGATGACATGCAGTTGCTCGTGATGCTGGAGCGAGTTTTTGTTTCAAAACAGTACGTCAGCCACTGCTGCACTGATGAAATAAAATGAACTCCAGCTGAATGCCCAGCCTGCTGAGGGAGGCAGCCATCTCAGCTTTGATTCTAACTTGTCTCTTTCTGCAGAAGTCACCAAGGTAGACAGCACTTGGAAGATTCTCCTCTAGAGCCTTCTGACTACAGGAACACAGTAGTTAAAGAATGCATTAGGGCCCATATTTATACTTTTTTTAGCGCCGCATTTGCTTCATTTTCTGATGAAAAAGCTGTGTAATTGTATTTTGTAAGTTTGCGCCGCTTTTGCGTCAAAAAGCGGCGCAAATGCGGCGCTAAAAAAGTATAAATATGGGCCAAGGTCTTGACTCTATCATGACAATTCACCATAGGTAGGTTTGCCAAACTACCTGACTAACTGCCTTCAGATTATTCAGAATGTGGCTACTAGTCTTATTTTCGGGCTCAATAGGAATGAAACGGTGTCCCAGCAGTCGGTGAGCCTCCACTGGTTACCTGTGCAGAAAAGAGTATGGTTTAAATACCCTTGCTTGACTCCCTTAGCTTTTATAATCAAACGCCGATCTTTCTCAGAAAGAACTTTGTCAAGTGTGAACTCATGCATCACCTTTAATATCAGGGTTAGCATACCTTCTAAAGATCCGGGTTGCAGACAGGTGAGAGATCTTTGTCACTACTAATAGTAAATTTGAGCCATCTCAAAATGGGTTTAGGAGTAGCCACAGTACAAGGTCCCTTATCGTGGCTATGGATTGTATTCGTTACCAGGTTGATCAGGATTGGGCGGCTATCCTGGTAATTCTCGACCTGTCCGCAGCAATTGATACCATGTTGCCATTACGTTTGGTCCAATGACTACAGCAAGCTTTGGTCAGCGGGACTGCCCTTAACCTTCTCTACTCTTTTTTTCTAACAAGAGTGCAAATTGTCAGCTGTCGTGGTATAAGGCAAAGGCTTTCAGCCTCCCATGTTGGGTGCCCCAGGGCTCATCCCTGAGCCCAACTCTTTTTAATGTGTATGTGGCTTCATTGACTGAACGAGGGCTCTCTTTTGGGTTCCAAGTTTTATCCTATGCAGATGTTACACAAATCATATGTCTGTCTCTGACAATTTGGCCATTGTGGCAGAAATGTTCAACCAGTGCATGTCTAGCATTAATAGCTGGATGAGAGATGACTTCTTGAAATTTAATGCGGTCAAAACTGAGGTTTTACTGTTCGGAGCTAAGGATTCCATGTGGTCCTACATCTGGTCGCCAAAGGCATGCGGGCCTCTACCCACTCCAGTCAAGTCAGCTAAAAATCTGGGTGTCATTTTTGATAACACTCTGAGCTTTGACACACAGATAAGTCATACTACCAGCTCATGTTTCCTTATTATTAGGACTCTGAGAAAAATCTTCCCTTTTATTCCATTGGAACTATGGGAATCAGGTATCATCGCTCTTGTCACATCACATTTGGACTATTGTAATGCACTAAATCTTAACATTAATAGCTCTTCCTTGAACAATCTTAAGTTTCTCAGGATGTGGCTTTCTGCCTCATTCTTAATATCCTCAAACCCTCTCGGTCAGAGATGGGATTTGTTTCCTTCATTGGCTCACAGTTAGAAAAGGATCTATTTTCAAGGCTGTCTGGTTTTTCTAGCTTGTACCTTTAAAAGCCCCAGTCAACTGTACTCTCTTCTTTTCTGGTATACCACTTTTATACCTAGTGCCAGCCTGTGGAGGAGAGCTGTTTTTTCTCCACCCCTGAACCAGTTTTGGTATGTTCCCCTCCTCCCTCTGGGGTTGGTGCCAGTTTGACTAGAGAGACAAAGAGGAGGGTTTCCTAGGTGTGAGCTTCATCTGCCAGTGACAAGTTAGACATTCTTTGAAATTCAAAAGGGAGCTCGGTACATCTCTCAGTACATCTTGTCAACGGAGGAATTCCCCTCACCACACCCATAGCCCTTTGCCCACTGCCTGGGAGCAATATACATCTCATCACAGAGGATCCATCAGGGGTCGGGTGACAGCTAGACACTGGCAGGAAAGTGTTTTGATTGTAAGGAGGAAAATTAAAACTTTCTAAAAGTGTCTTTTCCAAAAAGGTAAATCCAGCTTGACCATTAGGTTGGATTTTAAATTACTATTAAAACGAGTCCTTGAACCATTTTTCTAGCTACTCCCAAATTGAATTCATCACTTCTAAAATGTAATAGCATAACCAGTGATAACCAGGTACCAGGCACCCTGCCTTTTTGATATTTAGGGCCTACCATAGGGGTCTCTTATAAGTATTAAAAATTAAGGTTTAGGTTTGGTGGAGAGTTATTGAAATCACAGCTGTAAAATGATTCAGAGTTGTCTTTTCCCTTCTTACCATATCAATGATTTACTTCATATTATAATTAAATAGAATCTATGCAAAGCAATTCTCACTTGATAAATCTAATGGCAATTTCCACGATACAGCTAAGAAACCTCAAACTCCTTGCTTAGGCCCATTTCTTTTTAACATTTACTCTTGTAGACTGCTTTTGGACTATGTTTGATTGTCCATGGCTCAAGGTCAAGCAAGAGATTTGAAGCAAACCAAGAGCCTGATTTAGATCTTGGCAGTAACTTATCCAATGTTTTTCATGGAAAACCGTCCGCCAGCTTGATGGTCCACCTGCCCAATTTAGATGTTGGCTGTCACATTGGCAATAGACTGTCCAAGTCCTGCCGACTTTGCCAATGATTCCCATCTGTGTTGATGGTGCTATTTAGAAATAGTGGCTGGCGTGGCACTCCAGTCACCCATGCTACCCTGCAGATTGGGATGTGCCTTATCACCAGGTCAACTTTGGCGATCAGACCTCCACATCTGACTTGGTAGATTGAGGAGGGGAGGTAAAAACGTACCTTTCTTCCTGATTCCACTTCTGTTTTTGACTGGATACAACTGACCAAGCCCTTCCATTGCTGCTGCCACTGAACCACAGAGAAAACACAACCCCCGCCCTCCGTCACCGGACTCGAAGGAACCCGCATTGACTGTCTGCATTGTTTGGTCACTGCACATGAGTGATCTGGACCACTGCAGTCATATACGTGTCACAGTAATGTTTTTAAGTTACTGTGACAAGCATATGTCGGGAAAACAACTGTATCCGACGTGGATGGGGACACACTGGTACAAGACGCACATCACACACTTACACAACTGTCATTATGGTTCCAGTATTCATTCCCAAATGAATGTTGGGACCACCGCAGCGTTATAATAGCTCCTGTTCACTGTGTCTATGTGTGCACATTGCAAGGGAGCCTGTACCTGTAATCTTCTGTTGTGTATGTGCGTCAGTACGTGTATCTGTGTCTGCAATTGTATTGGCTGGGTGAGGTGGAGGGAAGTGTATTGGCTGTTTTGGTTGCGTCTGATTGTGTGCCACTTGCATATGGGTCTGCTGTTGTCGTGTATATTTGGTTGTGTGTTGTGTTGCTGTGTACATCATTCAGGTGAGTGTGGTTGTTGTGTGGTGGTCATTGTCGCGATGTGTGTAGTTGTGATGACATATGAGTGTGTGTAGATGAGTGTTTAGTTGTGTTGGTCATCGTGGTTGTGTCATGTGTGGGTGGGTGAAGTGTCAAAAGTGTGTCTATGTTGGGCCATGAATGTATGGCATTTTCGGCATGCACATTTTGTTTTGTGGTGGACTGGCAAAGGCTACTAGTGTGTTTGTGGTATATTGTATAGTGTGTTCTGTAGGGTAACACATATGGCTAAGCTACAGTGGGTGTGTGTGTGTGTGTGTGTGTGACTTACCTCTATTTCACAGCCATTGCCATTGCCTGATGTACATTGGGCCACAAGACATCCTCCCTCCATCAGAAATCTGTAGCCAGTACACTGCCTGTTCAACTGTAACACCTAAATATGGTCGGCGGGAACCCGCGAGCCTGACGTCTCCGAACAGCCCCACTGTATCTAACTACGGAGGGTGGACCGTTGTCGACTTGAAGGAGTACTCGGGCCCTCCTCTGCTGCAGCTTGATGGTAATACCGTCAAGATCTAAATCAGTCCCTATGTCTATGTCTGTAAACATACAGAACCCATGAGCAAAATCTGGATGTGCCTCTTCAATATCGGTTGCCACCCAGCGCCTCTTTTCATGTGCATAAAGGCATGATCATGGGTTGAGATTTTCTTTCCCTCAATGGATTTAACCTCCTTGAACCACGTGTTTAGGATTTACTTTTTTATGACCTGTCAGTAGTAGTATAAGCTGCAGTGAGATTGTCTTTTTCAGTGCAGCCAGGAGCGAGTCAAGGGCGAGTTCTCAAGATGGATATCTGTGCCCTTCAATGACAGGCAGGTATTTGAAGTACTTATGACATTGCATGCACTGCCATGAATAGTTGCCCACTCCTATAGCAGGTCTAAGTATGACATACCAGGACTAAATTGATGGATCTAAGGATTCCACAAGGGAGGGAATTACGTATATGCGTGTGTGTTGAATGGAAAGATATGTAATGTGTATAAACATGCATGCACACACACACCCCGTTCCTGTTATTTTTCATCTTCGTAGACCCATTTATTCATTTCCTGTATTTATTAAGCGCTACATTCATGCCCGACGATTATCACAGCGCTAAGTCATGCCAACTGACAAAAGCGAGTACTTAGTAAAGCAAGGCCGGACAGATCTTTAATTGGGAAATAGCCAAGATTAGAACTTCTTTCTAAATCTAAGATAATCATTGGGGAAACGGAGGGCTAATGGCAGTGAATCCAAAGAGAAGCCGGCAAAAAGTTGAAAGAGTGGGCCCTAGATTTTCCTTAGTTTTGGCGAGGGTAAGATTCGCAGAATGCAGGCTTCTGGTGGGGAAATACAACTCCAACTTAGATTGGAGAATAACAGGGCCAGTGTTATAAAGTGCCCTGTGTGCATGACACAGGAGTGTGAACTCAGTCCTTGAACAAATAGGAGGCCAGTGCAAGGTTTCCAGGCAAACTGAGTCCGAGCAATATCTATCTTTGTTGCAAATGAGTCTAGCATATTTTGAATTATCTGCAGACAAGAGAAGAGAGGGTGCGACATCCCAACATATAGTTAAAGTTCTTTACCAGACTTTTTATTGTTTTTCAGTCTTTTACTAAAATGTAATTTGTTTTCCTCTCCTGAGCTGCCTATGAGACAAAGTTAACTATTGTTTATAAGCTTACCAGTCTACAGGATTTCGCGAGAGGCGCTAAGTTTTCTTAGCTAGCTTGCCTTCCCTCTTCTCCCATTTCAAATCAGTGGAATACCAAGGCTGCAAAGGGTTCTATCTACAATCTAGTTTTGTATTCTTTGGGGCACAGATATCTAGCGCTTCACAGACAGCGGAATGAAAGTCTGTTAAGTGAGTGTCCAAAGGCAAACCTGAATCCATAGAAAGAGGCAGAAAATGCTTGCTCAACAATTTAGCACTCATTTTACTGCAGGGCCTTTTTAGGGGCAATGCCATAACTAGGGGGTCTGTTTTTGCTTAATCAGAAGAGAAAATGAAAAGCTGATACTAAAGTGATCCGTCCAAGTTGGAGGCAACATATGGATATTTTGAGTGGTGTCTAAGTTAGAAAACAATAAATCCAAAGTGTGTCCTGCAATGTGAGTAGGACCAGAGAAACTTTGCTTGAGCTGAAGAAGGCACATATTACCTACCAATTGTTTGCCAAGAGGATCCTCTAATTTCTCAAAGTCCATGCATTTCTTATGCTCATGAGTGTCAGGTGGGCTCTGCATCCCCACAACTGAAGCACTTTTCCCTTGAACTTTAATTCAAGTGCTGATCACTACCATTAATGAAGTTGCATTTGCAGACTGCAGTTCCTCTACCTTATCATGTGGTGGTGACTCTGACTGAGTGCTCTGGCACTACTGTGGTAGATCCCCTGCTTGGCGTGTGCACTTCTACACAAAAAATTCCTGTCTTCGAAGCTTTCTCAAAGGAAATGAAAGCCTTGCCCTCTTTCACTCTTAACCGAGAGGCTCCTGCTTTAAGAGGAATGGGGACAGTCAAGTCGAGGATCCCATTGAGAGACTTAGGGCCTCATTACGAGTCTGGCAGTCCACAGACCGCTAAACTCACGGTGGCAGTCATGTCTGCTGCCAGTTTAGTGGTCTGACCACCAAATTAAGGGTTTGGTGGTCGGAGCACCAATCAACCGCTGTCTCTGCCGAGAACATTGATCCTGACAGGCTGATGGTGGTGCAGGTCGTAATCAGCCAGGGCGGCGCTGAAGTCAGTGCCACCCTGCTGATTACAGCTTGATTCTCCACAAGCCTTTTCATGACAGTTTTACTGCCATGAAAGGGCTGGCGGAGAACAGGTGCAGGGGGTCCCCTGCCCAGGACCCTCGTAATGCGCATTATGAGGGTGCTGGTGCCCCCTGTGGGTAGCAGCATTGCCGCCAGCTCGATTACGAGCCGGAATCAATGCTGCTGCCACTTTCCCGCTGGGCTGACATATGCAAATAATACAAAATTGAACAAATAATCAAATAAAAATATTACATAATATTTAAACAATATTAAAAAGTACTGAAGTCTGGGAATAATAGATGTACCATTCCCACTCCAAACTGTGCAACAGTAAAGAAAGCATTGGACTTTGGAGGGGTAAAGTGTGCTATTTCCACTCCTATCTGTGGGTAAGCATTGGAATTCAGAAGAGTAAAATTGTATATTCTCACTCTTGTCTGTTTAGTAGGGAAAGCGTTGAAATCTGGTGTGGCAAAATTTACTATTCCCACTCCAGTCTGTGCAACAGTAGGAAAAGCAATGGACTTTGGAGAGGTAAAATGTACTAGTCCCACTCCAGTCTGTGCAACAGTAGGGAAAATGTTGGAATTCAGAGGGGTAAAATTTACTATTTCCACTTCAATCTGTAGGGAAAGCATTTAACTTCATAAGGGTACAGTTTACAATTCCCACTCCAGTCTGTGCAACATTAGGGACAGCATTGGACTTAGGAGCTGTAAAATGTACTATTCCCACTCCAGTCTTCTCTACAGTAAGGAAAGCGTTGAACTACGAAGAGTTCAAAAGTATTATTCCCACACTAGTTTGTGCAACAGTAGGGAAAGTGTTGGACTTCAGAGGGGTAATATATACTATTCCTACTCCAATGTGTGCAACAGGAGGAAAAGAATTGGATTTTGGAGGAATAAAATTCAATATTTCCAATTTTGTCTGTTCAACAGAAGGGAAAACGGTGGACTTCGGAGGGGTTACATTTACTATTCCTGCTCCAGTCTTTGCAACAGTAGGAAAAGTACTTCACTTCCAACACATAACATATTTTAATAAAACTATTAGTTGACCAGAAATATAACCCTCTGATTAGGAAAATTATATATATAAAATTAAAAAGCAATTAAACAATTTACATGATTATTAAAAACTGTAACAATTAATTATTTATTACAAATGTTATTAGTTTATTATTTAATTAAGTTCCCACAAACCTATCAGCCCAGACGTGAAATGTAACCAAAATTAAAAAGTATAACACTATTAATACATGTAATAATCAATCAAATATTTATTAATAAATGAATAATTAAATGTTAACTAACTATCATATAATTAACTTCCCACCCTATAACCCCATAAACCCAATAACCCACTCTGAATATTTAACTTACAAATATAATTACACAATTTACATAATTACTAATCATTTAAACACTTATTAATACATTAATAATTAATTAATTATTACTTAACTACCCACCCCATACTCCCACAAACGCAGCAATCTACCCCAATATATAACAAGAAAATCTAACTACACAGTATACATAATTATAATGAATTTTTATTTATTTATAGTTAATTCCCACCCTGCACCCCTACAACCCATACAACCCACTATGACACTGTAAGTTACTATTAGAAATTAAATTAAAAATTATAAATAACTTAAAATTACAAAATATATTCAAAATATTGTCAACAATTATACAAACAATATTTAACATATAAAATTAATATATGAACTAAAACACAGAGAGAGAACTAAAAAACAATATTTACAACTATATAATTGAAAACAATATTAACAAATAAGATATTCTTGAAAACAATATTACTTACTAAATCGATATTCTTGTGAACGATATTTCTTCACCACAATATTTTTGTATCTCACACTATTGTTTTCTGAGATTTCTGTATCTCGATATTTAAAAAATCTATATTTTGTCCCAACACCTTGCCTGACTCGTGCACAATACAAACAGAGATGTGGATTCCCCTCTGGTGCTGACGGGAAGTTGCACATTTACATGAAAACAAATGTTCACTTGTTTTGTTGTGAAACATCTAACATCAGCTCCAGCAAGTCCTTGGGACAGGAGGGTCATTTGTTGGTGGAGAGGTGCCCTTGCGCCATTGTGGGCCAACCACCACTGGAGCACTGGCTAGGCGAGATGAGTCAAAAGAGAGAGGCTGAATGAGGAAGCATCTATACATTTGTATAATGCAGATTAAAGCCAGTCTTGTTAGAGACTTTATAGCTTAAACACAATGGGCCTAATTACAAGGTTGGCGGTCTTCAAAACGTCAGCCTTGCGGTGGTACTCAGGACTGCTGCAGTTGTGGCGGTCTGACGTCCACATTAAGACCCTGGCGATCAGACCACCAGGTTACGCCAGCACCGGCAGGATCCATGATCCCGAAGGCCTGAGGGTGGAAGAAATCATAATCCGCCAGGGCAGCACTGCGGATTACGACCTTGTTCCCTGCCATCCTTTTCATGGCTGTTTTACCGCCATGAAAAGGCTGGCAGTTAACAGGTGCAGAGGTTCACAGGGGGCCCTGCACTGCCTATGCACTTGGCATAGGCAGTGCAGTTGTCCCCTGCCCAGCATCCTTGCAATGTTCGCTGTATGCCTTGCCGACAGTGATCATTGCCACGGTGCTAGTACACCCTGTGGGATACAGCATTGCCACTGGCTGGATTATGAGCTGGAGACAATGCTGTAGCGTGATTTCCAGTAGGCCGCCTGGCAGAAACCGAGGTTTCTGCCCGTCGACCTAGCAGGAAACTCCTAATTGCTCCGGGTGGTGGTCGCCATGAAGGCAGCTGCCACCCTGTCGGGAGTTTGGCAGACGAGCTTTCCCAACCACCAAACTCTTAATCGGGCTCAATGTCTTATAGTGTATGTGTTGTGTAATGGGGAGCCAATGTTGCTTCCTACATGCTTCTGCGATTCAGCCTAATTTCCGGAGATTGTAGAACAGGCACACTACCCTGTTCTGGACTACCTGTAGCTTTTAAGAAACAGAGAGGAAGGCCCAAATAACATGCACTGAAGAAGCCAAACCTCAAGACCATAGCATCACTTAGAAATAAAGCTGTAAGACTGCATAGGAAAATGGAAGAATTTTCTTCAGAAATATAATTATAAAATAACAAGAGGAGATGACTGAATTCATCTGTCTCTTACAATTTAAGTCCTTCACAGGGTAGAAGCCGCATCTTACTGCTTCCAAGAGAGCATCCCCCATGACTGAAGGCCAAGACGGATGTCCAGACTGACTCTTAGTCACACAATAGATTGTACACTTTAGATGTGTTGAGCTTCTAAAGATTCACAATCACCCAGTTTTAGATGCCTTATATATAGCCTTTACGATTCTCCTAGATTTGGACGACAGGTTTAACCATTCTTAAAATAAAATGGGATTCATTGGTACAAAAGATCATCTCCATCCTGTAGGTCTTGATTATATTAATGAGATGATAGAGAGAGACGTTGGAAAAGGTGGATTACAAAGATCCCTGTGGGATCTCACATGTAACTGCAAAATACTTTGAATGGATAGGGTGCTAGGTGACTGAGTTCTGTTGGAAATAAACAAGACAACCTGTGTCCTTATTGACTCTTGCCGATCTATCATCCCCAAATGCAGGATCACAATGGAATGATCCACAGTATTGAAGGTGGTGGACAGGTCAAGTAAATTAAGGCGGGGGAAGTGCCCTCACTTAGTGCCCATCTGCGATCTTTGAGGACGATGCTTTTCCAGGAACTTGGAAAGCCAATTTTTGATAAATAATTTCTTGATGATTTTGGCTATAGCTAGTTCACTAGCTTGGTCCAACCTTTTTAGGGTCGAGCCTGTGAGAGCATGCACTAGCGCATGTGTCTCGCCTGCAAGACACTATTGTGTACAAAAAGGGTTTGAAGCATGTTCATTGTTTACCATGTATTGCCTTGCATGGCATTCCTCTTTACAGTCTTGTAAATGTTCACTGCAAGCCAAGCATCATTGCTAATCCTTGCTGAGGAGCAGGTATCAAGCACTAATTGATTCAACTTAATCAGTGCCTGTCTGCTGCTCCCAATGTCATTTTGGTACTGCTTTGTTCTTTTTAACTTGTACTACAAACAGAAGGCAGCAGACTCAAGGGTGTGAATTCATGTCATGTCCAAATGTCTAAAGGAGATAATGGGACCAGAACTGTACTTAACCCAGGGTTCAGGAAATGTGAACTTGCTCTTAGCTGCATGCAGGATTATTGGCAAGCCAGGGAGCTGAATCTCCATTTTCAAGGTCGGTCTACAAATTACTTTTGAAGATCAGTGTGACTGGCAAAAATGTGCCCAGCAGGACAAACAAAACTGCAAAGTTTTATTTTCTATAGTTAACTTTCTTTCATTTTGCCAGGTCTTCTTTTCTCACTTTACAGAATCTTACAGTACACCCATTCAATTCCACCCCAATGCAAACCAATCCACCCATATCCAATCTCCTCTACTCCAATCACCGACTCCAATCCAATCCAGTCCAATCCACCCCACCTCACACTACACCAATCCACCCCAATCCAATACATTCCAATCCAGTCCAATCCAATCCACCCCACTCTAACCCCCTCTTTCAATCCAATCCACCCCACTCCAATCCAATCCAACCCAATCCAGTCCAGCTCACTCCCATCCAATCCACTCACCCCAGTCAAATCCACTGCATTCCAATTCACCCCAACCCAACCCAATCCACCCCACATCAATCCACCTCACTGCAATCCTATCTACCCCAATCCAATCCACCACACTCAAATTTAATCCACCCACTCCAATCCAACCCTCTCCAATCCATCCACTGAAATCATCCCTTCTCCAATCTACCCCACACCAATCTACCCATCCACTCTGCTCCTCTCCAATCCACCCCACTCCTACCCACCCCACCTCACCCCACACCAATCTCCAAATCTAATCCATCCCACTCCAGTAAAATCCACCCCACTCCAACTACACCTATCCAGTCCACCCACACCACTCCAGTCCAGTCCACCCCATCCAACCCTGCCCAATCCAACCCACTCCACTCAAATCTAATTTGCCTCAACCCAACCCACCCCACTCGATTCCACGCTGATCCATTTTACCCCACTCCAATTCATTCAACCCTCCCCAATCCACTCCAATCCAATCCACTCCACTCGAGTCCAATTCAATCCACCCTACTCCAGTCCATTCTATCCCAATCCAATCCACCTCACCAAATTCCGATGAACCCACTACACTTCAATCCACCCCACTCAATCCAGTCCACCCTCTCCAACCCATCCTCCCAACTTCAGTTCAGTCCACACACTCCAATCCACCACAATCCATACGACTCCAATCTAGTCCACTCCATTCCAATGAAACCCACTGTACTGCAGTCCACCACACCACACTCCAATCCACCCCAATCCAATCCATCCTAATCCAATCCACTCCAATCCAGCCCACCCCACTGCAATCCAGTTCACCCCAGTTGAACACACCCCACTGCAATCCACCCCATCTACCGCACTTGACTCAAATCAACCCCCAACCAATCTACTGCACTCCACCCAAAACCACACAACTCCACTCCAATCCACCCCACTCAAATCCATCCTACTTCAGAAAATCAACCACCCTCCAGTCCAATACACCCCATCCAATTTACACCACTCCAATCCAATCCAGTCCACCCCACCCCACTCCAAACCACCCCACCCCAATGTACCCCATTCAACTCCACCCCACTGCAATCCAATCCACCCCACTCAAATCCATCCTCCTTCAAAAAATCCACTCCACTCCAGTCCAATACTCCCCACCCAACTCCAGTTCACCCCACCCCAATCCAATCCACCCCCACGCCATTTCAGTCCACCTCACTCCAATCCAATCTACCCCACACTAATCCACCCCATTTTTCCCTAATCCAATCCACCTACTCAACCTCAATCCAATCTAACCCACTCCACCTGATTCCACACCCACCTACATCCACAACTCTATGAGTCTCTACACCACTGCGCTGTATGACACTCTCTGCCACTGAACCACTGAACTCCTCTGCTGCCTACTCTCCTGTACAACACTCTGCTTCCCCTACTCCACTCTAAGACACTCTACTCCCCCCTTTCCACTCTATGGCATTCTACTCCAACAACTCCACTCTACAACATTCTACTCCGCTCTACTCCCCCAACACTTTACTACATTCTACCTCATTCTACAACACTCCACACCAGTAACGTTTAGCCAAGCTGAACAGCAGCCACACTGGTGTACAAAATGGCTAAAACATATTGTTATAGCCAATAGATTTGCCAACGATTATTTATGCCTGCCTTGATAGATTTAACTGTCTCCAGACGTCTTGTTAATGTCTTTCCTAGTGGCAGAAGCATGTATTCTTCAAGCAATAATAACCTGATAGGTCTGGCTTATAATTCATAATGCAAGCCAACCCTATTTGTTATACTAATGTATGTTTTCTTTCGGTCTCCAGTGGGAAAGCATTTTTAACTCCCTATCTGCACCATCAAGGCACCTTTTTGATGATGTGGAGGTATGCTAATTGAGTTGAGAAAACATATTGGGAAGGTGCCTAGGAACTCACGAAATAACCTTGTGGGTGTTCACTAACTTCTTACGACTGGGATTCCACAAATGTTCTGAGTTATCTTCAATAAACCAGCATCTTGGACATACACTGGCAGATAACCTTTTCTGTGCATCTGTTTTATACTTAGATAAAAATGGTGTCACATAGGAGCCATACAGAAGATAATTCCTAATCCCAGTATCTTTTGTTTCCAAAATTTACAAAAGAATTATTGCCCAAGATGATGATTGGAGTTTGCAAAATGTACCAGGGCAATGACCACTTTTTGATTCATCTGCAAAAGCTCTGACTGCAATACCATTAATTCCCTATCTTACGGGCTTTGTACATTCTCTGAGATGATTTATGCATAAGAGTGACAAAGACCAAGCTATTTATAATTAAAACTAGGTTAAAAAAACTAAGACAAAGTGAACTGCAATGTGCAGTTGACAAATTTATCTGGATCGTTCACAGTTTTCAAGTGTTTAACAATTAGGATCCAGTCCCACCTGCAATGTGAATAAATCATGGATTTGTAAATTGCGGCCAATCACCCATAGGGTCTCAAGGCGCTGAGTGTAGGCGTGCTGCTCAGTCGAAGAGCCAGGTCTTGAGGTCCTTCCTGAACTGCTTCAGAGATGTGGTCTGCCTGAGCTTGAGGGTAAGTGTTCCAAATCCGGCCTGCTAAGTAGGAGAAGGATCTTCCTCCTGCTGCACTTTTCCAGATCTTGGGGACGGCTGCAAGGGTGAGCTGGGAGGAACGGAGACGTCTGTTGGGTACATGGAAGGTGAGGCGGTGGTTGAGATATGCTGGTCCTATGTTATGCAGTGCCTTGAAGGTGTGGATCAGGAATTTGTATGTGATGCGCTTGTTGACTGTGAGCCAGTGTAAGTGTCTGAGTTGGGAGGAGATTCTGCTGTGTTGGGGGATGTCCAGGATGAGTCTGGCTGCTGCATTCTGGACTCTTTGTAATCTTGACTGAAGGTTTTGGGTCCTGCCGGCATAGAGTGCGTAACCATAGTCCAGTTTGGTGGTGATGAGTGCGTGGGTGACTTTCTTCCTCGTCTCTGGGGGAATCCTTTTGAAAATCTTCCACAGGAGACAGAGGGTGTGGAAGCTTGATGAGGAGATGACATTAACTTGGTGGGTCATTAATAGAGAGGAGTCCAGGATAATGCCCAGTTTGCGTCCATGGTCAGTGGGGCGGGGCGTTATCAAGAGCCGTGGGCCACCAGGAGTCGTTCCAGGCAGAAGGGGTGATCAAGAGGATCTCTGTCTTGTCCGAGTTGAGCTTGAGGCAGCTAGCCTTCATCCAGTTGGTGACTGCTCTCATCCCGTTGTGGAAATTCCTCTTGGTTTGCGCAGAGTCCTCGGAAAGGGAGAGGATCAGTTGACTGTCGTCGACTTAGGAGACTATGGGGGTGATTCTGACCCCGGCGGTCAAGGACCGCCGGTGCCGGGGTCGGCGGGAGCATCGCCAACAGGCTGGCGGTGCTCCGCAGGGCATTGCGGCCAGAAAAGGAAAGTCGGCGGTGTACCGCCGACTTTCCGCTGCCCATGGGAATCCTCCATGGCGGCGCAGCTTGCTGCGCCTCCATGGGGATTCCGACCCCCTCACCGCCATCCTGTTCCTGGCGGTTTCGACCGCCAGGAACAGGATGGCGGTGAGGGGTGTCGTGGGGCCCTCGGGGCCCCTGCAGTGCCCATGCCAATGGCATGGGCACTGCAGGGGCCCCCGTAAGAGGGCCCCACTTTGAATTTCAGTGTCTGCTCAGCAGACACTGAAATTCGCGACAGGTGCTACTGCACCCGTCGCACACCTTCCACTCCGCCGGCTCCATTCGGAGCCGGCTTCATCGTGGAAGGGTGTTTCCCACTGGGCTGGCGGGCGGCCTTTTGGCGGTCGCCCGCCAGCCCAGTGGGAAACCCAGAATGACCGCTGCGGTCTTTTGACCGCGGTACGGTCTTCTGGCGGTCCCAGCCAGGCCGGCGGCTACCGCCGCCGGCCGGGGTCAGAATGACCCCCTATGTTTAGCTCGTGTTGTTTGGTGATCTTAGCCAGCGGGGCCGTGTAGATTTTGAAAAGCGCCTGGCTGAGTGAGGATCCTTGGGGCACTCAGCATCAAGTGTCTTAAGGTTCTGATGTGAATGGTGGTAGTCTGACCCTCTGTGGTTCTTCCGGGGCGAAAGGACCTCATCCAGTTCAGGGTTTTGTCTCGGACGCCGGTGTTGTGCAGTCTGTCGCAGAGGGTGAAGTGGGAGACGGTGTCAAATGCAGCAGAGAGGTCAAGGAGGATGAGTGTGGCGGTGCCTCCGTGGTCCACTATGTGAATAATGGCGGCTTTTGCTTTTGTCGCACTGGGTGCTTATAATCTTTGATGGCACTTCCTCCTCAGTTACCTCCTTCTCTTTGGGTTCCTATCACACTACAAAAGTGCCCCTCATCTCTCCATAGTCAATCTCTCACATTTATTAAAGTCTTGTAAAGCTCTGCTTTGTGCATTATTTGAAAAAGAATAAGTGACAGTGCCTGAAGCTCCTATCAGAAGTACACGGCCAACGCTGTTACTTGTTAGCACGATGAAAACCAAGGCCCATATTTAAGGAAAAGTGGTGCATCACCTATGATGTGCCACTCCTACTATGGTCCCGTACTGGCATCTAACGACACCATGGTTGTGCTGTGTTTATAAAATGGTGCACCATGGCAGTTGTTAGTACAATAGATTCAAAATTTTTGATGCTATTGTGGGACTTTGCTACACTAGCAACAAAGATTTTGACACTAGGGTAGCAAAGTGCAAGGAGGCCCATAGGTTTCTATGGGTGCATCATTGAAATGCCTGCTCTAAGTAATGTATGCATTGCGCCATTTTGTAAATACTCTGCAGCAGAAAAGCCACTTTAGGGCCATCATGGTATCAAAAAAGATGATGCTGTGGTAACGCTAAGGTGGTGCTAGGGGCTCCTAAATATGCCCCCTGGACTGTGTATTCCTGAATCCCCCTCAGGCCAGACACTCCATGCTCCTTTATCTCACTCTTGCAGCTTCCTGCTTTCCCCCTTTGTGATGTTTATTTATCTTTCTCATTCATACCCTTTTGTTTGATTTCCCTGTCTTGTTATCAGGAAATATCTGAAGAACAAAACTAAGTGCTGTTCCCCAAAAATGAGTGTTTTGTGCCCCACTGGCAACCACTGGCTCAAATTAAGCACTGGCAAGTGTCATCACACTGTAGGGTGGCAGAGTGCTTTACATCATACCAGTTGTGGCTTGCGCCGTGTGGAAGTGGTGGGTGAGGTAGTTGTGGAGGGGGGCCCTGTGGGAATAAAAATTAAATAAACAAACACTTATCTCCTCCATCACGCCACACCACTCCTCCATCGCTGCAGGCAGGCACAGGCTCCCAGCCTGCCTTGCGGCCAATCCTAATGCTGCTCAATGCAGCATCAGGATTGGCTGGGAGCGCCCAGCCAGGGTGCTCCCAGGCAGACTGGGAGCCTGTGCAGGCTCGCTCAGCCTGGCAACTGTGTTGCTGGGCTGGAGAGAGCCTTCTGCGCATGTGTGTTTGGCCGGCCCCAGAAGGCCAGCCAAACATACATGCGCTCTGAGGGGGAGTGCTGTGCACTCCCCCTCAATACTCGTCTCCCCTGTGGACAATGTTTATTATTGTTTCCTTGTAAAGGTTTGTTGATGCCGCTGCTGGCGAAGGGGCGACGCTCCTCCGCCCTAAAGGAGGAGCCCCCCCTGTATCACACACACAAATAGTGTAGAGGGACAATGAAGGATACAAGTCAAAACCATGAGTGAAAGCACGGAAATGCCCATCCAATAGCCATGGAACACCACCTTGATGCAAAGTAAAGCAAGGCAACGCATTGCTTTACTTTGGGTTACAAACCAATGCAAATCGCCATTTGCGTTGGATTGTAAATACCGATCTATATTTTCCATCTGGCCTGGATTAAAAACGAACTCAAAGATGAAGCAAAATATTTGAACATTTGGGCCTCAGTCGCTGTGGGGGGCACACTGTTTGAAATTGGTAGTATGTCACTTTTTAGGGTCGAGCCTGCGTTGCATGCGCTCGCGCATGCGTATCGCAGAAAGACGCTTTAGTTATTAGAAAAGGGCTCGGAGCCCTGTCAACGTCACGTCAGTGTGTTTCATTGGTTTGTGGGCTTGCCTAGTAAAATCTGCTTGCTTTCATTAGTGGAAGGCATGCACACGTCATGCCTTTTCCGGTGGTTAGCCCTCCTCGAGCGCAGCGACCAAGTACAGAAAACATGCAAGGCTCGCTGTTTTCTGTCGGATCGTGGACTACTTTTTCTCTATTTTCCTAGCGCAATTTCGCTTGGCAGAAGTCGAGCACTTTACACAGTTAATTTCACTTTTTTGGGTTACTACATAAAAGCACTTTTGCCGATAAATGAAAAGTCGGGGTAGAGTTTACAACGCGATCAGCTCTAACATGAGCAAACGCGAGACCCGTTGCATTGCAAATGCTTGTTTATATATTGAGTCAGTACTGTGGGCTTACAAGGAATACTTTAGGAGTAACAATAATATGTAGAAATAGGTTTTCCTACATGGAACTTTTCTTTCCCATGTGTCATAAGCATACCCATTATACCAATGCTGCAAACAGGAACAGGCTTGTTTGTGGTTGAAGAGAGCCCAAAGGCTTGCATGTAAGAGTTCAAAAGCCACTCCAGTGGTCCGGAACCTGAAATACATACTTCTTTGAGATCAGGAAACCATTGAAGAGCGGTCCAGGAGCTGTGGGGAGCCTGTTATATCCCTGAGACTCAGATCAGGAGGACAGCAGACTAGTTCTTTGAGTCACTCTGGGGTCCTTGGTTCAAGATGGGCTGCAGGTCCAGTTTTTTTTCCCTAGGCAAGAGAGAAGCAGGTGAACACACCAAGGCTGCAGCTCCTCCAGCGTAGCAGTCCAGCAGATTGGCAGTCCTTTCAGCAGCACCACAGTCCTTCTTCATGGCAGAGTATCCACAAGTCCAGAACTGTACTAAAGTGGTGGTGACTGAGATCCTTCTTTTATACACTGGTGCCCTGCCTTTTAGACAATGGTATGAAGTACATGGGATTCCCTACCTTCCCTGAGCTAGCTCCAAGCTAGCTCAAGTGACAATGCACAGTTGTTAAGTTCTTTGTGTGGAGACAGGACACAGCCTATTCAAGAGTAAGTGAGGCTGGGCCCAGCTACTCCCTCTCATCTGGTCAGTGATGGCCCATCCAGTCATACCTAATTGTGTGTGGCTATCTAGGAGGAATACACAAAGCCCAACTACACCCAATCATGTGACTAGACAGGCTGCAGGCATCAAACAGCTAAGGTAAAAAAATGGCAACTTTCTAAAAGTGCCATTTTCAGAATTTCAATATAAAATCCGACCTCACCTTAAGTTATGATTTTAAGTTGTGATTTCAGAGACACCAAACAAGAAGAGGTCATCTTTTCCTTTATATACCTATAAAATGTAATTAGGTAATTCAAATGTTATTCTATAGTAGAGATATATCTTGTAGTACTGACAAAATAACTTAAGAGTTGATCACTACCAGAATACGTAAAACTTAAAAGTACACCCCCTACCTTTTAAATACACTGTATCCTGCCCTCAGAACTTTCCAGGGCCTACTCTAGGAGTGACTTATTTGTGTAAAAAGAAAGGTTTGGGCCTGGCAAAAGACTGATCTTGCCAGGTTGATATGGCAGTTTAAATCTACACACACAGGCTCTACATTTGTAGGCATGAGATATGTTTAAAGTGCTACTTGAGTGGGCGGCACAATCAGTGTTGCGACCCTACTAGTAGCATTTAATCTGCAGGCCATGGAAGCATGTAGTGCACTTTACCTTGATCTATAAGTAAATTAAGTATTCCAGTTGGGGATAAGGCAAAATTACTATGTTTTAGAGAGTGAGCACATGTACCTTAGTACTGGTTAGTGGTGGTAAAGTGCTCAGAGTCCTAAGGCCAATAAAAATATGTCCAGCAAACGTTTTGAAGGAAGACCACCCCAGGGCTGACAGGTCAAACAATGATTAATTTAACCCACGATAATTGGCACACAGAGACATAAACACTTTAAAGCTCAAATCTGGGCGGTCCATATACCCAGTCATTAATGCCAGGTGAACATGTGTATTGACATTTCCCTTGAATATGATAATAGCATAGGCCCATATTTATATTTGTTTTCCACAGCATTTGCTTCATTTTGTGATACAAAAATGGCGCAAACTTACAAAATACAATTATTTTGTATGTTTGTGCCGCTTTTGCGTCAAAAAGTGATGCAAATGCGGCGCAAAAAAAATATAAATATGGGCCATACTCTGCACAAATATAACAAATACACACCATAACCTTCAACCTCTGTGCCGTTTTGTCTCAATACTGAACATGAATCACTACAATCTCTAATCAGTCAATTTTAAATTCATACATAACCCTCTCCTTGTACATGGCCTTAGCTTACTCACTAGGGCCATATGCACAATCAGTGCATCACTGAGGTGTGGCTGGTAGAAACATGCCACGGTAGTCCATCTTTTGAAAATTATGGATAACACATAGCACCCACAATGCATGTTAAGCAAGTGATGCAGGTACACGGAGACCGCTAATTGTAGTGCAACTTAGCTTGAAGTGAGCACATGAGGCAGATCACTGTCATACAAGACAAGGAAGGCAACTGCATATATTGGGGATGCGCCTACTGAACCCAGAAGATGGCCACAGACAGAGTGCCCTTGTGTATCGATATGGGAAAAGAAGACGTGAGCAGGCATGTAGGATGAACATTATGGCATGATTACTTAGCATACAAAATAAAAGACTTTTAAGCCTACCTTAACAAAGTGGTGCTTCATACCATCAGGTCCTGAATGATGGTCAAACCAAACTTGTCTTGGAGGCAGATGTAATTGCTGTTTGCTCACTGTGCTTGCCAAAGCACAGATAGGTTTAGGATTCTATTAATGATTGTCAAGTACATATTGCAAAATAGTACAGGAAGGAGACCTACCCAGAGCAGTGTACTGTTACTTACAAAGAGACACCTCACCGCTCCTCAGCTAGGAACTTTTACACTTAAATGTTCCCGGAACAGCTTTCTGAATTCCAAATGTCTGAGCTCATTATCCTTGCAATGTTGTCACTGTGGAGGAATTCTCACTCAGGTGTGGGTTTCTATCTCTACAAGTGAGCTTAATTCTTCACTTCATAAAGCATTGGAGTGATTCAATACATCTAACTGCCATCAATGCCCAGTCTCTTCTAGTTTGAGCACCAGTGTCATATACAGCCTACATTTTCTCTCAAAAACTATTTATAAATACATGTTTATAAAGAAGACACCAAGCAAGAAGGCTCATTTCCATCATTAAATGCACAGAAAGTGATATCACTGGATTTTCCATTATGCATCTGCCCAGAAAGTGGCATAATTGGATTTACCATTATCCATGTGCACAGGGATTGACATCACTCCTCCCCCCTCCAAGGACCTACTTACTGGTGACTGCACCGCAGATGTGCAATTGACGGGAAAAACAGGTGGTCCTCTAGTGTGCCAAAGGCAGGCCTGTCTATGCCTTACCCCTCCTTGACCGTGTCTTGACCATGCCCTGTGCCAGAAACCCTAGTTCACCCCACACTGCTGCTACCCCAACTGCGACCCTCTGTGCCTCAACCCCGGCCACTAATCCACACAGTGTTGGCTGGTCACACCATACAATAGATAGTGTTTTCCTGTGCTTTCTGCGTGTTTTCATGCTCTTACCCAACACTCACTGCACCCAACCTGACACCACGCAACACCACACCCTCCTGCACTCACACAGTTCTGTAACCACTAACAGAACACTTCACACTGGCAGGCATGCTTCTCAACCAAAAATGCCACAGAGATCTGGGACCTGCTGTCTTACAAAACCCCAGACATACTTTTCATCACAGAAACCTGGCTGAACCCTGCGTTGGCACCTGACATTGCCCCAGCCATCCCCCTAGCTACAAGATTGCCAAGCAATACAGACTTCACAAGCCTTCAACAAGTACATCATCAGTTGAACCACCTCCATCGTCCATAGACACAACATCCTCCAACATGCGACACCTGCTGTCCAAGTGCAGCTTGGGTTCATCCTAAGCTTCACTGCTATCTAAAGAGTACCAGGACCATGCACCAACTTCACTAACACCATCATAGACTTCGTCACACCACTTGCCGTCAAAGCTAGCAATTACACTCTGTTCAAAGACTTGATTTTCCACCTGAAAAATCGCTTAGAACCAAACCCGAAAGCACTCATCAAAGAATAAATCAATCAATCAATCAATCAGTAATTTTTTAAGCATGCTACTCACCCGGTAGGGTCTCAAGGCACTTGGGGGGGTGCTACTGCTCAAAGAGCCAGGTCTTGAGGCACTTCCTGAAGGTCAGGAGGTCCTGTGTCAGACGTAGGTTGACGGAGAGGAAGTTCCAGATTTTGGCGGCAAGATGAGAGAAGGATCTGCTGCCGGTTGTGGTCCGGTGGATGTGGGGGACAATAGCGAGGGCGAGGTTGGCAGAGCAGAGCTAGCGTGTCGGGATGTGGAAGTTGAGATGCTCTTTGAAGTAGGCAGGTCCGGTGTCGTGGAGAGCCTTGTGAGCTTGGATCAGGTGTTTGAAGATGATCCTTTTGTTGACGGGGAGTCAGTGGAGGTCTCTGAGGTGGGCTGAGATGTGTTTGTGGCGAGGGAGGTTGAGGATGAGTCGTGCTGAGGCGTTCTGGATGCGATGAAGTTTCATGTGGAGCTTGGCTGTTATTCCAGCGTAGAGAGTGTTGCCGTAGTCCAGTCTGCTGCTAACGAGGGCGTGGGTGACCGTTCTTCTGGTTTCAACAGGGATCTATCTGAAGGTCTTGCGAAGCATGCGAAGGGTGTTAAAACATGAGGATGAGATGGCCAGTAAGAACTCGGTGGCCAGAATCACTCTGAACCACATGAAGGAGCTCCAGTGGCTCCCCATACACAAATGAGCACAATTCAAACATCTCACCCACACTTTCATGGCACTACATAACACTGCCACAGCATACCTCAACAATAACTTATGCTTTCACAAACCTTCCAGTGACCGCATCTTGTCTGGACTCCTAATTGCACACATCCTATGCATACAGAACAATAGATCCAACAGCTGAACCTTCTTCTACATTGATCTTAAAGTGTAGAACGACCTGCCAATGCACATAAGAGCCTCCTCCAAACTTCTTGAATCCTGCATGAAGCTAAACACCTGGCTTTAGAGCAGTCCCACTAGACCAGAAGTTTGGTTAGGCTCACACATGCTCAGTGTTAGGATACCCTCCCGGGTAATAGTGAGCTCTACAAATCTGCACAACATAACACAATATAAGGAGCTCTAGTAGGGTGCCATTTTTGCCACAGGGCCCCATCACCTCTGCAATGAGGAGCACCCTTCACAGACAAATACTCCTTAGAGTATTTGCTATGGTGTCTGTTCTTTCCTGTACTCTAAAATGCCAGCGTGAAGTCAGCAATCAGAACAAATGTTGTAGTGTGGCTAACATGCACAAGGGTATCAGAGCCAGATTATTAGAGGAGTGTGACCTTAGTGGTTATGACACATATTGGGCCTGATTCCAACTTTGGAGGACGGTGTTAAACCGTCCCAAAAGTGGCAGATATACCACCTACCGTATTACGAGTCCATTATATCCTATGGAACTCGTAATACGGTAGGTGGTATATCCGTCACTTTTGGGACGGTTTAACACCGTCCTCCAAAGTTGGAATCAGGCCCATTGTGTTTCCTTGTGGCTATTTTTGTCCAGCGACTACCTCTATACTTATTGGGTTAATTATGATAGGATCCAAACTTCTCTTGATAACCCAGATTTTCAGTGGGCTGTGTGGGAAGGCTTGCTACGAATAGTTGTCATGTGTCTGTGGATTGCCAGATGGTTACCTGTGACATGTCAAGTGATGTCTTCAGTGAGTTTCTTCATGGAGCCAGTGATGTAGTAGCACAGATTTTCAAAGCTGAACATTCATGAATTCTCCTTTGGGATTTAAACTGGGACTTGTTCATGTCCATTATTAGTGTTATGTGGATGATAATACACTTTGTGATGCAAAATCCCTGCAGATATCCTAGTTCAAGAAATATTGCATTGTGCAGAGATCAGTTTAATGTATTCTCGATCAATGTGATATCAGTCTGCAGTGCACAGCTGTAGTTTGCTTACTGGTATGGACCTGTGGTGTGGCACAAATGCCATTGGTCAGTTGTCATGAATGGTCTAATTTTCAGGGAATTGTCCCAGATGTTTCTCATTGTAGTACTGACTTTTGTACATCCTTTGTATTTTACATTGGACATTGATGAGGACCTCACTGATGTGTGTTCCTCGTGGACCACGGGTACAGTGGGAATTGCTGTAAAGTGTTTATATTGGTGGGGATTGGGAAAGTGAAAGTGAACAAACTTTAGGCACAACTTCCATGTTAATTCCACATTTGTCAGTGCACTTTCAGGGGCACTATTGGAATACAAGAAATTACCATAACCACATCAAGGGTAATTTCAGGTGTGGGAATACCGATGCAGTATTCCTGGTGACCCTTTGATGATAGCCCTTGTGTTTTCACTGTTCATCTGTTAAAGATGTTGATTTTTGTTTTTCTGAAATGCAGCAGGTGTCGTCAGTGGGGGGCATATGAACTATAACAAAGAGCAATCTCTTGGGATATATAGTGCAGTTAATCTTGCAGGCTAATGCATAATTACCTTTAATTTTGCTAGTGCACTGTAAAACCTAATCCACATAGGAGGGATTAAAACCACTTTCTGTTCTAAACCCTTCTTTGGCATTTCATAATCCCGTCCTTTTGGCTTGATTGAATCCTTTTCATACAGATATTCTTTTTTTTTCCTGATTGTATTCGTTTAGACCTTTTGAGCGACCTTTGCAGATCTTTGCAGTATAGTACTTGTCCTAGGCGATTTTATCTTGTGCAAAATAAGTGCCATGAAATTGAAGTCTCAGGTGAAACAATGTCATCTTTAAGAGCAGCCTGAGTGAAAGCAGAGCAGGGGAAGAGGGTGGGGTGGGCCCAGGGTGGGGTGGGCCCTGGTGGGGTGGGCCCTGGGTCAATGAGGGTCAGGCAGCTGCACTCTATTTAAAGAAACCGGTGACTGCAAGTAGCTCAGCTCACCCTCCATGGCTGACGTCACTTCAGGTGACAGTAATACTCAGTCACTCAGCAGCCTTCAGCAGCCCTGCACACGGTACTGACACCATACGCATGTCCTTTGCAATTGCAGGCTGCCCATACGGGGATTTGATCAAAGCTGCCGCAATAAAGACAGGAAAGCTCATGCTACAGAGTTACTTGTCGTGGCTGATGGATGCTCTAACACTTTAAGCATATCTGTCTCTTAGAAACACATATAGGGCCTGATTACAACTTTGGAGGAGGTGTTAATCCGTCCCAAAAGTGGCGGTAAAGTGACGGATATACCACCAGCCGAATTACGAGTTCCATAGGATATAATGGACTTGTAATACGGCTGGTGGTATATCCGTCACTTTACCGTCACTTTTGGGTCGGATTAACACCTCCTCCAGAGTTGGAATCAGGTCCATATTCTTCAGGGAACCAGTGTAATTGCTGGAAATGCATTTGTGTGAGACACTGAGTTGGAGGCGACTAAAGAACTGTGATTGCCTTCCAACACAAAACCACATCACCGGCACATTTCAGTTTATTGTTTCTCCTTAAAATGTGTATTTTGTTTATTGTTGCATGTAAGTGTGTGCAGGGCCAGGACATACCCCAGACAAAATACATAACATGTATATGTTTATTGTGTGTTTATCATCGAAACCGCAGTAACAATTTGCAGGCATGAAAGGTCGAATCCAGCAAAGGCTAAATTATTGTAATTAAGAATTTAGAAAGTGCGACTTACACAAAAAACATATGGAGTCAGCTGAAGATGATGTTTAACACTCCAGACAGTATTTAGGGTCAGATGTATACAAAAAGCGCTTTGCGATTTCCTAATAACGAATCTTAGCAATTCACTATTAGGAAATCGTCAAATGTGATGTGCTGCAGTGTGGTTGACACTGTTACCGATTCGCAGTGGGTTGCAAATGGACCTGTCTCATCAACATTTACGAGGTAGGTCGCAATTTTCGACCCGTTGTGAAAGGCTACAATCACAGGGATGGTCAACCAACCACCACGTCTGTGATTGCTTTTAAATGAAGCCATCTTTTTTTTTTTTTTTTTATGCAGCCGGTTGCATTACAAAAAGAAAACTGAAAAGTTTTCTTTACATTTTTTAGGAGTAGGCAGTGGTTTGCACTCTCATTGCGAATGGCTTAGTGCTTCCCTGTCACAAAAGAATCATACATGGCCCTGCAAGTCGCTATTAGGAAGGGACACCCTTGACATGCTCCATCAGTAACAGGTTACCGACACATAAGATACGGATAGTACATGGCAAAAAGCCTTCGAATGGTCAGAAACTGGCCGATGAGCCATTGTTTTGACTGGTAAAAGAGCTTCATACATCTAGCCCCTAATCACTTACCCCACATGTGTGTCCTGTCCAGCTACCACTGCCTTTCCACATAGAAAGAGTAGGATGAAAATAGTTTAAAAGGAATGTAAGGCGGAAAACATGGCCTCACCGGCAAAGGGCAGAGATAATGAACTACATTACCTGTCATGGATTTGTATTTATAATATATATTTATTTAAGACTAGTTAGCTTGAGAAAACTGTTTTGTTTAAACGTGCAGGTAATAACGGGCACTCACTGGAATGTTAGAATGTTAAAGCTTTGTTTACTGTTCAATAATAAATTAGTTATAAAGCAATGGTTCTGGTGAATGCAGTGCTTACTGCATGATTATTGATTTACTTCATTTTGTGTGTGTGATTTACCTAATGTTTCCACATCATTTGGTCCTCCATGTCACATAATCCTAGTAACACTTGCAATGGTAAATCTTTGCAGAGTTGCTTAGGTGTTTTCATTATTATGAGCTAATCCATATTCCAGTGAGAAATGTGAAGTATAAAATATTTTACATATTTTGCAGTTCCCTGTGAAATATGAGTTTTTATTACCAGCGCATTCTGTGCAGTAAAAGCTCCTAAGTAAGGTATACACACACACACACACACACACACACACACACACACGTGCTATACCAAAGCCAAGAAAAGGAAAAAGCTGCCACTCTCCCAAAGTTCTTTTTAAATTCTATTCTTAGTGTTTCAAATTGCGATTATTGCTGAATTATTTCAGCTTTGCTGTCTTGCCTTAGCATTATTACTTTATTTGTTGAAGCATCTCATCTCCTATGGTGCTCAATAAAGTGCCCCTTTGATTTGCTTTCACTTTTTGAGCACCACTATTTAATTTCTCCAATCACTTTCTATGACATTATTAAGGAGTCACAATGTCAATCCAGCTGCTCACAACATCTTGTAGAATTTATCACCACTGAACCTTGTTTTTATTCTCTTCCCTTCAAAACTAATGATACTGACTCTAGTAATGTGTATTGTTGACTCCTCTGTGCTATGATGGTCTTTTACCTGTGTGATGTCAGTACTCCCTACAATGTGTAATTAACGAACAAAATAGACCAGTGTTTCCCAAAGTGTGGGTCCTGAGCCAGTGGTGAGCCTCTATCCAAGCAATAAATAAAGATGCTTAGAAATTCTGTATTTATCTTGTCTCATTTGCTGTGCTACAAAGACAGAGGTCAAATTTGGGGCTATGTCTTCTGACAAATTACTGCTTATTTTTTTAACGTGGGTATTGGTGTTTACAAAGTCCTCTCACTTTGCAACCAGAGAAAGAAAAGTAAAGTGAATTATGCGACATTCTTGCTGGGAGCAGGGAGCATGACAGGAAAGGTTGTAGGATGTCATTTTTTGTAACAAAAAACTGTACACATTCAGCAGCAAAAATATAGCACAGTTCTTTTTTAATTCTGAAGTGTGATGGAAACAAAGATATTAATAGGATCAAAGATACTTGGTGGTACACAAATGATAACTGTTCACTGAAACCAGATTTCAACACATTATCATTCGTGTGCGATATAGTTATAACAGTAAACTGAATATCTGTGCAAATTTAGTGGCCATTTCAATTGAAAATATGTGCTCTCTGTACATGACCGTGCTGTTCCACACAATGCTTTAGTTACATTAAAAAACTACCTGCCTCATGTCCATTAAAAATTGGTGGGTCTCGAAAGATTGTTGTTTGAAAATTGGGTTATTGTTTTAAACAGTTTGGGAAGCACTGGGATAGATTGAGGCACCATAAAGGTTAAATTAAAAATAAAAATACAACTATGAGATCATTTCTAGTTCACCATCTCTTCATCATGATAACTTACTGATTTAAGCACTTGTCAGTTACACGTAGTATGACATTCAGGTCATGAGTTTCAATCATGTAAAGGCCAAATCAGCCTTCAAAGCTAGGTAAATTGAGCACTGTGAAATTGGGTAATATTGAAATCTGTGATTTACAGTATATTGAGGAGGCACTAAAAGCTATTATGTTAGAACAGTGAATGTCACTTAGAAACCTAATTAGAAATTATGGACTTACCCCTTACTCAGCATGTACATAGACCATTTACTAATCTACTTTTGTAAAATAGTTTTTCACGCTTGTGTAATTTGCGTTATTCTGGGAATTTCATGGTATGTTTGTTACACAAAATTCCTGAAATTATGCTATTATTCCAATTAGCGTGATTATGCACCACTTGCATTAAAAATTTACTGCAAATGGCTCCATTTGCAGCAATTCACCACAAACTCTTGGGAACAACAGAAAAAGAGTGGCTGTTGTTTGCGGTGCTCTTGTTTAAAATCATCCTTGTTCCACAAACTGACCTGAGGCATTCTAGCTAAAATACAGTGCAAAATGACGGATTTGCATATTGAATAATAAGAGTAATTTTACTATAATTTCACAGTTACACAAAACAAATTACACAAATTTCGCACATCCTTAATAATGACTGGTGAAAAGGGAGCATTTAGGAATAAATAGGAATAATGACATTGAATGTTGTATAACATTAAAAAGAAGAGAAAAAGCAGTGCATTGAGGGGACATTTTTATTATGAGATCTATAATAATTGCTGAGGTACCGCAGCTGCATAAAGCCAGTTTAATCATCATTCCATATATAGGCACTAATTTAGTAAACTAAAGATTTGTGGTACTCCTTAATTGACAGCACATCTTAGTAAACAACTGTGATCTGCTGTGCCCCTCTTTACTTAATGATTATGTAAAAATAAAAATCACAGCGTTTGTTCGTCTAATGCAGCATTTTTCCAGCTCTTTGAACGCTGATGTGTTTTTTAAACTCGGCATGAGTGTAGTCTCGCTCTAAACTACGAAAGGCTGAACATCGCAGTATCTCTTGAAGCTAAACTAGACATTTTTAATTCTCTGATTTAATAACATGTGGTTCCCCGGGCGTGCAAGGATTTCACATGGCACTGGTTGCCCTTTGTGAATAAGATGTGCCCAAGGCAAGATGATTCAGACAGAAAGTAGACGAGTCCTTCTGCTGCAGTTCAATTCTAAAGGAACAAACTGGTTCAATGTGTTCAGCTTACAGAAACAGGTGTACGCCGAGCAGAAACCTGGAAATGCAGGAAGTCAGTACTTCCTATAAAGTCTTAAATTCTAGTTATCATAGGCTGATGCAGTAAACTGACCCACGGCCAGCAGACACAGACGTTGTTAGAAAGTGGGTTAGTCCTTTGAGAAGGGGGGACCCTTGCCAACTAAATAAGCACACCATGGTTAGGTTTCAACACAAGTTCTTGGGGAAACTGTACTCAGATCCTGGTGGCTATGTACAAGCAGGAGGCAATTCCACAGAGAAGTGAGTGCTAAGTTCAGGCAGTAACAACAATTTAATTTCATGAAAACGACACAATAAAAGTCCCAAACAAAATGAGAAAAGATGAGACAAAATTCACAAATAAAAAGACATCAAAATGAATAAATTGGATCAGGGACCCACAATATCACTTTTTTCAATTTTAAGGGGAAAACAGCACCTAGAAAACGTGACGATTCATTAAAAAAATATCAAGTTGGGGTTACCCTGCCCCTAGTTTTGATTGCAGGCTGACTGTAAATGACCGGAGGCCGGATAATCAAAAAGTTTTTACCTTTTAACGTAGTCTACTTTTTGGAAGTCCGAATCCACCAGTGAAGAAAGATCCAAGGCAGAAGCTCGCAAGGGTACCTTGAAGATAGACAGGCAGGGGGTACATCTTCTGAGGGGCTGTGTGAGATGAACACCTCCCTAATATTTATTGTGTTTAGTTTGGTTGGTGTTGATGGGTCAGACCTGTTTGTCAGGCGGGTAGGCTGGTGTATGCAGGTTGTTAGTATTTTCCTGACACAGTCTAAGGATGTGGCATGGATGTGATCTGAAATTGGTGATGTACCTATTGTTCCCTGTGACAGTGATCTAGAGATCTGACACAAAGAATTATGGGCAGCACACAAAATTTCTGTTCTTGATTGTATCTTCTTTTCTATGTCTCAACTGCACCATAGGCAGCTTTTGTGCTTGATTTAAGTGGTGAGGACATGCTGGCTTATGAAGGAGTGTAGGGGACACACTATCCATCTATTCTACTCAGGCCAAAGAACTTGAAGGACCTGTTCAATTTGTCCATCAGCCATGAGGGAAGACAGGTGATTTGTGGTCTGGTCTCCATGGCCTTCCTCTCTAGCTGGCCACTGTGACCATGCAAGCAGGCTCTTTCTGCAATTCCAGCACCAGTTCTGTGGGCCAGATGCTGTCTGGGAACCTTACGCCTGCTGCACCTCTGCTTCTGCAAATAAAATGCACTTTCTAAGGTAAGACAAATTATTGAATGCAGGAGCAGCTATCAGTAGTGCAGCAGGATGCATGAATGTGAGGGACCCAGTGTATCTTAAGTATAGTTGTCTTTCACTATTGAGTTATACACTATGTAGACTTCTTTCCACTTGGCTCAGAGGATAACCACATATAGGCAGCATTTTAGGCAGATGCACTGCTCCTGTGTGCTGTGCAGAATATGGTGTGTCTCTCTGTCTCAGCTTTCTTTAATGCCCTGCCACAAGCATGCTGACCTATGAGGCAGCAATGAAAATCTGAGACAGACTACGCATCTAGAAGGTTGGTGAGGCCGAGGCAGAGTTGAGTGCACAACGAACAGAGTGCAGACATATGCCCACAGGATCAACACCTCCCCAGCACTAAGGCCCATACTTATACTTTTTTGCGCCACATTTGCGTAATTTGTTTACGCAAAAGTGGCGCACACTTACAAAATATAATTGTAATTTGTACGTTTGTGCCGCTTTTGCATAAAAAAATGACGCAAATGCGGCGTAAAAAAAAGTATAAATATGGGCCCAAAAATGCTGGGGCTTTTCATTTTCACGACAGTATAACCCTCAATTCTCAACATTCTTTGGGCTGTTGCCTGAGATACAATGGTGAGTAGGAAGTCATCCTTATGAAATGGGGTCACTTGACCATTGTGCTACTTTAGATTTTGTACTTTCACTTTCTGATCAGGTCTCGCAGAGCAAAACTACAAAAATCACAAAAACCTATTGCTGCATACAAGAGTTGTTTCATACAGAGAGAGGCGGGTTATCCTCTACTGTGGTATGCTAGGGGTTCTTACCATGGAACTTACAAAGATGCTTGGGTTGACAAGAAAATCCATATTTTCCAGTGTGCACAGTGCTCTCCCTCCATGTACCATAAAAGTTTCCAAACACTCCTTGTCTGAAAAACCTCCAAAGGCAATGCGATCTTAAAATCAGATCCAGTTGGGACAAGTGTTACTGGGCTTATGTCCCATTTAGCACAACATTTCCCAAGCTTTGTTCTGGGTGAACACCCCACCTCCCTTTCAAGTGGTCTTACCACAAATCCAATTCTGACCAACCCTCTTAGAAAGTAACCTTACAATAATAAGTAATTCTGATTCCATGGCCCAAGTTAGAAGTTGCATGGTACAGGGAGTGCATAATTTACAAGGTCTCAAATTATCAACGTTTCTTCTGCTTGTGGATTCTCCATTCTGGGGACAATTCTAATTCCATTAACCTCCTGCTCTGAGTACATGGTAATGGGAGCAGGCGGCCAATGAGTCAAGGGTATCAAAGGGCAGGGATCGCTAGGAGCTGATAGGGGCAGAGTGTTACATGCTGCCCTTGTGCGTTAGGATGGGTGGAGGGCTGCACTACTGCCTGTAGCCCTTGTTGAATCTGCATGTTATTTTACCGGGTGAAGGGTAACCAGATGCTATTGTAAATGCCAGTGTTGTGAGCTGCAACCCATAACTGAGCTTTATGTATAATGTGCAATCTGATGGTGCTTGTATAATGTGCTGAACTTCATGTATAATGTGCAATCTGATACTGCATGTATAATGTGTTGAGCTTCATGTATAATGTGCAATCTGATGGTGCATGTATAATGTGCTGAGCTTCATTTATAATGTGCAATCTGATATTGCATGTATAATGTGCTGAGCTTCATGTATAATGTGCAATCTGATACTGCATGTATAATGTGCTGAGCTTCATGTATAATGTGCAATCTGATGGTGCATGTATAATGTGCTGAGCTTCATGTATAATGTGCAATCTGATAGTGCATGTAGTGCATGTATAATGTGCTGAGCTTCATGTATAATGTGCAATCTAATAGTGCAAGTATAATGTTCTGAGATTCATGTATAATGTGCAATCTGATGGTGCATGTATAATGTGCTGTGCTTTATGTATAATGTGCAATCTGATGGTGCATGTATAATGTTCTGAGCTTCATGTATAATGTGCATTCTGATAGTGCATGTATAATGTTCTGAGCTTCATGTATAATGTGCAATCTGATGGTGCATGTATAATGTGCTGAGCTTCATTTATAATGTGCAATCTGATGGTGCATTTATAATGTGCTGAGCTTCATGTATAATGTGCAATCTGATACTGCATGTATAATGTGCTGAGCTTCATGTATAATGTGCAATCTGATACTGCATGTATAATGTGCTGAGCTTCATGTATAATGTGCAATCTGATGGTGCATGTATAATGTGTTGAGCTTCATGTATAATGTGCAATCTGATACTGCATGTATAATGTGCTGAGCTTCATGTATAATGTGCAATCTGATGGTGCATGTATAATGTGCTGAGCTTCATTTATAATGTGCAATCTGATACTGCATGTATAATGTGCTGAGCTTCATGTATAATGTGCAATCTGATACCGCATGTATAATGTGCTGAGCTTCATGTATAATGTGCAATCTGATGGTGCATGTATAATGTGCTGAGCTTCATGTATAATGTGCAATCTGATAGTGCATGTAGTGCATGTATAATGTGCTGAGCTTCATGTATAATGTGCAATCTAATAGTGCAAGTATAATGTTCTGAGATTCATGCATAATGTGCAATCTGATGGTGCATGTATAATGTGCTGTGCTTTATGTATAATGTGCAATCTGCTGGTGCATGTATAATGTTCTGAGCTTCATGTATAATGTGCATTCTGATAGTGCATGTATAATGTTCTGAGCTTCATGTATAATGTGCAATCTGATGGTGCATGTATAATGTGCTGAGCTTCATTTATAATGTGCAATCTGATGGTGCATTTATAATGTGCTGAGCTTCATGTATAATGTGCAATCTGATACTGCATGTATAATATGCTGAGCTTCATGTATAATGTGCAATCTGATACTGCATGTATAATGTTCTGAGCTTCATGTATAATGTGCAATCTGATACTGCATGTATAATGTGTTGAGCTTCATGTATAATGTGCAATCTGATACTGCATGTATAATGTGCTAAGCTTCATGTATAATGTGCAATCTGATAGTACTATAATAGAATATTGGGGTTTCTATTCCTGTTTGTGTTCATATGTGTTAGGATTCAGAGCCCAGGCACTAGCTGTTGTGGCTGCCGTTGCCCTCCTCTGTGGGGTGTTGTTCCCTGGAATTAACTTCAGTATATGCTGTACCATTGCCTCTTCTGTGTTTCAAGAGATAAACGCCAAGGGCCTGATTCACAAAGGCAAACTTACACTTTTGTGCAAGTTCATTATTTTTTGCTGTTCACAAACACATTTTACGAGTAGTATCTTTACGACTGCGAAGTCTCTGCACTTGTGGGGGAGACTCCTTACATAAAGAGACAGGACAGTCTATAATGCTGGTAAATTTGTTCCCGAATGGCAAACCATTGTAAACGTACAGAAACGTGTATGTTTGCCTTTGTGAATCAGGCCCCAGTGTGCTTCTCTGAAGTACTCTGTGCTCTGTGGCTATCTGGAAATTGTGCTGAAAGTCACAATTTTAACACTAGTTCATCAATTATGCTGGTGCTAATGAACCTTCAGTGCTTCTCTGGAGCATAAGGCTTGTTTGACACATCATCAACTTTATGACATTTATTAGCTATTGCATGTCAACATTATGTGATAAAATGCACTGCTCAACCCCATTAAAAAATACCCAGGGACATAACTTCAGGGGGTGTTTGGGGAGTTACATCGCCCCTGGTAAATGTATTTTGTGATAAATAGCAGGTGCTCTCAGTATGGTGGGGTGTCTGTCAGGTTCCACCAGGAATGTTTACACACACAAACAAAAAAGCACACACACTCTCTCCCTCTCTCTGTTTGGAAAGACTTCAAAAATATTGGTTATTTCACAAAATAATGTGCTTTCTGTCACTTAGAACCCCAACCAGCCTACATTCCTCTCCCTTTCTGCTCCCTTTTAAGCCCCTCTTGTGCGCCCTGCTCATTCTATAGTGTATTTTAACATTATGTGCCAGCGTGATTGTGATATCTGAAGCTCACACCCACCCCCATCTTACTGCCCAAGCCATGCCCCTGAAAATCCCCTGCACCCTCCGCAAGGAAAATGGGCTTGCTTGCTCACTGCAGTCCTGAACAGGTATTAAACAAAACAGACTCTAAGGATCAGTAGCCACCACTGAAGGTAGTGTTAAAGTTTCCTATGTTACTATATGTTGGCTGGAGCTCTGGGGTCTTATGTTGCTTAAAAATAATCGATAGTCAGCAGATTTTTTCGGCTATCTCACAGCTACCTGTCAGAATATGCAACTTCTGTTCCTCGTTTAGACTTTCCTTGACCCACATCCTTGCCTTCTTCATTTTCTGGGCTTACTCTCTGTGATCCACCGTGCCCGATCCAAGTCTGGTCTGCTTCTGGGCTTCGGCGGCTACCAGGCTTGCACTTTTCTACCATACCAGCCTGGCCGGCTACTGCTAGGCCCCGGGCTGGTGGTGGACCTGCTCTTTTTGACCTGACTGTCCTGTGCTGACTGCATGGTCTGCCACTGAACTAGGACCTTGAATGTGGACTTTTCAGTAACACAAGGCCCAGGCCAGAGAGGAGCCCACAGTCCATACTGCAAGCAATTATGCAGCCAGAATCAAATAAGACTGAGTTCCTGACTGAATACGTAGATTCTGGACAGGAGATTGAGGAGGAGAGTGTCAGCCATAAGATGCCATGTTTTTATTAAAGGTTGTCTCATTACATATCTTGATTCCCTAACTGCTCTGCACAGTTGTCTGGCCTGGGACTTTGTCATGATTTTTTTAATGGGACATGCTTTAAAGAATCCAGTTGAAACGTGAAAGATTCTGTTACCCAAGCCCAAAATGCAATATTTCTGTGTATGCATACTAGTATAAGTTAGTAGAAATGTTCCCCAACTAATAAATAACTCCAAATGAATCTCATAATCTGAACGTGAAGCTTGCCCATTATCCCTCCAAGTCATCTGCCCCATCAAGCCCCATGTCCTTTTTGAAGGGGTAATGCACATTTCTTGTTAGGAAACCTGAAGCTCACACTCCACTAATAATAATGGACTAAGGTGTGCCCATGTGGATATGTTGTCTTCAAGTTCCCACTAAAGCTGTAGAGTTTGGCACCAAAATCTCTGACCGGGACACAGCTGGATTCTGAAGCCACGCATGAACCCTCGCAACTGGAATATATTTGGTGCTTTAGATTTAAATTAGATTTTAAAAAATGAATGGAAAAAAAACTGTTGAGTCATTTTGCTTTTGAGTCATTTTGATTTTCCCAGGTGGAGGCAGGAATTTAGGGTTTTCTTTTTACCTAGATATGCTCTTGTAGAACGTAAGTGAACCTACACAGTGAACACAGATTTGGTGTATATAGTCACTGTAAGGCCATAATATTCCAAATATGTAGGGTAGTACTTTTTATGTATTGGACTTACAAGGCACACTTCAGAGGTGAAATAATAATATATATAGGTTTTCCTACCCAGCAAAGGTACTTTTCCTTCCCAGGCATCACTGGTGAGCTGTTAGACTACCAGAGCACCGTCATGCTCCCAGCAGCAGTATGTTCTTGTCTAAAGGTATTATAGTCACTCTTGAGATTTGCCCTTTGCGCATATCTGAGCGACATTTAGGCACACAAAACTCTTTTTTTTAATTGGGCCTTAATTTATTAATACAATCAGCTTACAGTTGATACAGAGTGAAGCCTGGCATCTCTGGGTTACCTTGCTAAGACATGACAAGGAGATTCACAATGGTATTATGTTCAGACCACCCAAAGAAAGGGAGGAGCTTGATACTGATGATGTGGACACCACCTTTGAGATTTTAGGGCATGAGGAGATACAGTTAATGTGAGACTTCAGATTGGCAGATCAGAACTCAGTTTGAACCCCTTCTTCCACTAAAACCTTTACCTGCCAGGGGCTGTGCTTAGCAACCAGGACATGCACCCAGTAACAGTATGTTGCATGTGGGTGTGGTTGTTACTAATGGATAATGAACATATTTCAGCCATTTCATTCAGATGCTAGATCAATCTGAGCCTTATCCATCAAGATATTTTCAAATACACATTTGTGGCTAGAAAACCTGCATTGCAGCCTCTAGCTATTGCTCAGACCACATTCTAGCCCATTTTTTTGCTCACAATATCACTCTAAATAGAGACTAACCATATACAAAAAGCCTTGTTTCTGCTCTGATAGGAACAGTCCAGCACAGATTGCTAGGTGAGGTCCCCTATAGTTGGGATCACAGCCAACCTGAGACCAGTTTCAGCTTACTTGCACCTCTTCAGAAAAGTAAAGCTTGAGTCCTATGCACACTCAGCTTGGAGCCAGTCTGGTCATACCTTTGTCCCTTAGTGTGTCCACTGCAACAAGCAACAAAGTCATGGAAGGGAATGTTTGAATGTTCCTGTCCAGATGAGATCACCAGACATGCTTGTGTCCTGCAGCACTGTCAGCGGAGGTACATCTAGATCATAGCACGGGAACCTATAATCAACACCAACGCTGGGAAGATTCTGCAAGCACTTTACATATGTTGAAAATCTACATATGTAACAATGAGAAGGGTTGAACAAGCAATGCGAAACCACAAAGGAATCCGCTATTTTAGAATCCAACAAACAATAGTGCAAATGAGTATTGGGAGGCTAAGGCCATCATTGGCTCAGGAAGGCAAGATATGCATTTCAAATCTATGTCAGCTAATCCTCCTGCTTGGCGAGCTTCTCTGTCTGAGCTCATCTGATCCCATTTTTTGTACCTCATTTGCTTCTGATTTTGCTACCTTAGACACTGGAGAATAGATAAACATGAAACCTCATTCCTGCCTCTGCTCCCTGTATTGCCACTTCTTTCTCTCTTACATTGTCTTTCATTTCTGTTGTCAACCCAATGTCGACACGCGGACCAGAGCTTTGCCGTTCATTCATTAGTCCCTTGTATCCTTGTCTTGTTCCATGATTTACTGAAAACTTTAATTTGTCCCTCCCTCCTAGCATTTGCTCGAATATTCTACTATTCTTAAGCACTTTTTGTGATCTTCCTATGGCCTTTTTTCCTCCTGCTGATTTGTGACCTGTCTCTCTTCTTTTCCTTTCAAAGCGCATAGAAAGGATCAACAACCAGCTTCCTTCCCAAGTTGACTTCTCCCCTCTGATCTTTCTTCTATTGAAATTTCCCTTTATCAGACTGATCAAGATTTCATATTTTCTTCTAATCTTATTCTTCTCCGCTTTCTTTAGTTGCTTTATTTCATACTGTTACGGTTAAGTTCTCCGCTCTATTTGGCTAGCCTCAACATTTGTGGCTCTGTCATTACCTGGATATCATTCTATCTATCTCATGGCATCTGTATAGTCTCTTGATCTACTAACCAAACTCCTTTCCCCAGGTGTTTTGGTGGCACCTATGATTATATTCTTGGCCAATGGCTGTACTTATTTTACAACACTCGTCTAGCTTCTATAGTTGATTCCTTCTCTCCTTCGACATTTGCCTTGACAGTTCACAAATATGTATTTATTTTTCTTCCTTCATGACTTAGTTAACTCATGTCTGTCAGTTATGCACCGGTGGATGTCGTGGCACTCTCCAAGCCATTCACTTTCGCACTCTACCTCTTCTATCTTTTCTTTTCCACGTTCTCTTTCTTATCCTGCCCATGCAAATGGTGTGGTCTTTGACGTCTCACTTTTTTTTTCTACAAACTGGATTTCGTCCTCCAGGCCTTATAATAACAATTGTACATCATCTCAAAAATCTACATTTTTTTAAATTTTCAAACCATTCTTCAATTTTCCCGTCTCTTGAATAATGCTTTTCTCCTCTCTATCCCCTTACGTCATGGCTCCCCTATATTCAACTGAGCATTTTACTTCTTTTTTAAGTGCCCACCTACTGCTCATGTTTTTCCTTCTGTTGCATCCGTCAGATAGGGCTTTTATCCTTTCCAACCTGTGTTGAAAATGACTTTTTAAATATCAATGTGTTCACAGTCTGGTCACTCGTTGTTGCTCTTCTCTTGTACATATTCACTGCATTTGATGTAATCTTGCCTCAGATTTCCTATTTCTCTTGGCTATTCTTCATCCCCCATAAGCTCAATTCCACTTCCTTTCTTTTTCCCTTCATGTTTGGCCTATTTTCACTTTCTCATTCTTCCATATCTTTTCGAGGACCCCTGTTCTCCCCCAAGCCTATATCCTTTTTTTCTCATTGTTTTTAACTTGATATGCAAGGGCAGACTGGCCAGTAAGTGAATAGGGCGATCCTTGGAGATGCTCTACTGATCGCTCATGGCTGCTTCCCAATGGGTGTTCACATTAGCATCCATAACATGTCTCTAAATCTACATTTAGCAGGACACCTGTTGTGGTGCAATCCCCCCACCACAAACCCATTACCATTAGAAAACAAACATTGGCCTTTCACAACCCCTGCTAGATAGCTCATGTTCACAATGTGCATTGGAGGACATCCATCCAATGGTCCTTCCAGCATAGATGTTCTTGTTGACATGAGATTTACTGTACCATTTTTCTGTCTTCTTAAGCGCTAAATATATTCAATAAAATACAATAGGCACATACATGCTGATGACATAGTAGAATTAGGTATGTTTTTTAGATCTGCTTCTGAAAGATGCAAGATCTTCCCTGGCATAGGGAGGGGCTGAGCTTGTTATTCTCAGTCAGATTCATAACCATGCTTGTCTTCTATCCACTGAAGTATGTATTTCCCAAAGCCATATTCACATCCAAGCCCTGCTTAGGAGCACTGCACTTGTGGAGGCAAAATTCTCAAAAAATTACCTTCACAAGTGAGAATGGTGAATACTGAAATGTGCAAGTACAGCGGAAAGGGTCTCCTTGAGGGTAACAATAAACAAATTCAAACATAAATGCACATTTCCACATCATTCACTCGTGCAAGATTTTCCACTTGGGGGGAACTGAAGTACTCTCAGAAGTCTATGACTGTCATAAAGACTTGGAATTGCACCCTCTCCCCCGTCGAAAGGTGGAAAGGACGAAATTTGTTCCATTAATAGTAGCAAATCCACATGATCAAATTTCCAATTTTCTTCCCTATCTTGAAATGGGCGTCAATGGTCCATATTTAACACCACCCTGTCAAAATACTTCTAAAGTGCTTTGGTCCCACCAATGGCTGTAATAGATTGTCCTCTGCCGATGAGCAAATAGTTTTAGCATTAGTTACCTGACAAGCTTCGGCAGAAACACACATTTCTAACAGAGAAGAGGCAATATTTAGGTCTCCAGCTAACAGAGGAAATTTAGAGAACTATTTACAAAACATGATCTGAACAAACACTGAGCATCAGGATGAAATTAAATTAAACTATCCTTAATTATGACTGTCATGGCTGACAGAGGAGCCATCAGGGTGTTTAGGGCACTTCGTCACAACACAAGGCCCATGTGTAAACACCATTAACTAGCAACGCCAGCTGACTGCAGGTTAGTTGTAAGAGTTTTAGAACCACCTTTTTATCAATAAACTTTATTGGGTTTTTAGATAACACAGAGATAATGCATCGCATCACTTTGACGGTAAGCAGAATTGCATCCTGCATAGAACCGCCTTTTAGCTTTTTCTTAAGTTGAAAAACAGCAAACACTGCTACAGTTGTGTGGCTGTTGGTAAATATCCGCTTGGGGAAAATGCTAGATCGCTCAAGTCAACCTTGACTGCAACACACTGCATTTATTAATGGTCAAAGACACAAAGGCCCATATTTATACTTTTTTAGCGCCGCGTTTGCGTCGTTTTTTGACGCAAAAGCAGCGCAAACTTCTAAAATACAATTGTATTTTGGAAGTATGCGCCGATTTTGCGTCAAAAAACGACGCAAATGCGGCGCTAAAAAACTATAAATATGGGCCAAAGTATATTTTGTTAGTAGTTGCCTTTTTCATGTTTTAGATATAAATTACTCCTCAATACCTAGCATGAACTTCAAGCATGTTGTGTGAGTAGTTATGTCTTACGCCACACTTGAATTTTACTCATTAATTTACTACACCTGAAGATATGCTTACGCAGAGAGACAACAGTGAGCCTGATTCAGAAGGATACATCTTAATGTTATTTTATTTTACATAATCAAATAGCTTTTTATGAGAGCATAACTACCTATATTGACAAAAGATAGGTTTCAACTTACATTAAACTGCTTGGAGGGGGGAGTGGAGAAGGATTGGATTATTGAAGGGACTAGATTTCCCCTCAACTTCTTACACACCCACACATTTACAATTAAACTGTCAGAAATTTCGGAGAGAAATATTTTCACTGTGAAGAATAAATGAAAAAAAACTACTGATTGAATCCTTACTTGCTTAACAACAAATAGAAATGTGTATATTTGCACGTGCATAAATGAAATTCACACCTGTATTTCTGGAGTATCTCTGGAGAAATGTCATTGTTGCATATTTCCAGGCATAACATGGCCAACATGAGTGAATTCCAAAACTGAGTACATCCATACCCATACCAGGTCATAAACATCTAGGTGAAGATAGATTATGTTTTTTAGATTAAGGCGCAGTGAATCAGGTCTGTGAGTAAGTATGGCTTAAAACTTTAAATGTGCAAGTGGGTCATACCTAGGTCTGTGTAAGTTACAGCACCCTAAGTAATCCATGCCTAAGATGGAAGTAAGGTACAAATATTCACAAGAGAACTTAGATTCAGCCTAGGGAGTGATAGCCAAGAGCAAACTGTCTACAATAGTTAAGTGCTTTGAACAATATAGTGTTGGGAGACCCAGGTGTAATTTTGTACACTCTCATCCAGAACTAAAAATAAATACTCCAATCAAGCATTTGCTTTACCTGTCACCTACAGGTTCGGGATCATGCTCTCAAGTATTTAATTAATGATTACATCATTTATTGTTTGTTATGTTATCTTATTCTATGTTATGTTATTCTATGTTGTGCTACGTTACGCTATGCTATGCTATACTATGCTATGTTATTTTAAATTATGTTATTCTATGCCATGCTATGTTATATGTGCAATGCTATGTTATGGGTATTTCTATAGCTCCTGTGTGCTGTTACTGTGGCCTGTTAGTGCTTGTGGTCTGACTAGGCATGTACAGACACACTTGTTGGACCTCTGTGGAGTCAGTGACCTTCTAAAGCAGGGCAAAGTGTGCAATTGTTTAACATCATCTGAAGCAATCCTATCAAATGTATATACAGCATTCGCACTATGAGTTGAATGGAGGAAAGAAAGAAAGAAAAGAAAGAAAGAAAGAAAGAAAGAAAGAAAGAAAGAAAGAAAGAAAGAAAGAAAGAAAGAAAGAAAGAAGGGAAGGGAAGAAAGAATGAAAGAAAATACTGAATGCAGGTGAGAACAAAAGAGAGAACGGTAGAAAAAGAACACAAGGCAAAAAGGAAACAAAAGAAGACATGTATGAAAGAGAGAATGTACATCGAGCGTGAGTTCAAAAGGATGGCTAGAATATCTTGGGGTGCCAGGCTGGCTGTGGATGTAGTGTCATGAGAACTTGTGGTTTGAAAAACCAGTTTATTTAGTAGTATTAAAGAGTTTGTAGATCCAAAGAAGTCCATCCCGAACTGCTGCACAGAGCTCACTGCTGGAATAGGTAATAACGCCTACCACTGGAGAACTCAGGGATTGGGAAAGCCTAATGTTCTTGCTATTCAAATTGCAGGTAAGTGTGTACAATATATGTAAAGTAGACATCAACTACACACTGATACGTTGTCCATGGATGAGCAGAAGTAGAGATATAAAGTGGCGGCACAGACTTCAATCTCCAACAGATATCAATAAACTGTACCAGTCGCCAATAATCTTACATAATAATAAATGCTATGTGTGTGCATGTGGGGTGTCTGTGTGTGCCTTTGTGTGCACACGTCTGTGTGTGCAGGTGTATATGTGCACACGCACTTTTGCGTGTATGTGTGTGCATTCACATGCATTTGTTTTCTGAGGATTTTATAGCGCCTATATGGACAGTATCAAGTTCACAAGAACTGTGTGGGTTCCTGGTCTATACGGGTCACTGAGATCTGCAACTAATCCAAATCCTTTTCAGGTGTATGTGTGTGATCATGTGTGTGCCTGCAAGGGTGCATATGTGCGTCGGTTGTGTGTGCGCAGGTGTGTATACGTGCACGTATCGGTGTGCGTGCTAAGTGTGTCCACATGAGTGTGTGCACATGTGTCTGTGTATATTAGTGTGCATGGGGGTGTGCATATGGGTGTGTATATGTGCACGTATCTGTGTGCGTGCTATGTGTGTCCACATGTGAGTGTGTGCACATTAGTGTGCATGGGGCTGTGCACATGGGTGTGTATGTGTGCACGTATGTGTGTGTGCCCGTGTGTCACATACATGTGCGCGCGAGTGCCTGCGTCTCTGTTTGTGCATACGAGAGCGGGAGAGATGCCCGCTGAAAGGGTTACAGTGGAATTAAATGCTTTTCTCCATTGAAGACACTTATGTGTGAGTGAATGCACCTGGGACACTCTGCGGCCGCATTTCATTTATAGCTGCTGTCGTTTGGCAGAGGAATAACACAGTGTTTTTTGTTTATAATTATGCAGCACCATTGATCCTGCTGTCTCCATTCTGTATTGTCTCGGGACATAGCTGCAAATGGGCTGATTATAACACAAACCGGTTTCCCCAAATAAAACCAATAGATGCACACTGATGTGCTGCATCACACAACGGGCCAGATGTACAATAAACTGGCGCAGCGCGGTCCTGCGCCAAAATTAGCAGTGCTGGAAACGCAGGGATGTGCCGTATTTACAATAATACGGCGCACCCCTGTGTGTCCCCCTGCACCAGCGCTAAAGCTGCCACAGAGCTCCAAAGCAGCCACCCTTGTGCCATAGCGGAAGGATGGCCGCGTTGAGGTGGAGATTGTTTTTGTGCTAGAAACAATCTTCTATGTGCATAATGTAGCACATATAGAAAGAGCAAAAAACGAGGAGAGATGAAAGTATTTCTCCTCATTGCGCCATGCTAACGCCAACTCGGAAGTGGTGTTAGATTTTGGCGCTGTCTCAGATTTACGAAATCTCATAAATCTGGAGCAGCGTCAAAATGCAATGGGTGTTGCTGTGGAACTCCCCCCCCCTCAGCAACACCCATTGTGCGCCCCTTACGCGCAAAGTGCTGCATGTGAAGGGGCCGTATTTACAAGGTTACGTTAAGCACAAAGTGTAAATACCGCGCACTGCGCAGCACCACCGGAGTGTCACAAGAAGTGATGCTCTGGTGGCCCTTGAGCCTTGTAAATCCGCTGAGCGTTTCTTGTACGGAGATGCTCTGAGAAATGACCTCCCACCTACACATATTTTTTTCAGAAGTAGTGATATTTCAGTAATGCATTAGTAGTTAATGATACGTCATCAGTCACCTTTAAGTTTCTGGAACCACCAAGTGATATCCTACAAAGTATCACGCGGGATCCTGCTAAGCATGTACCCAGGGCCTTCTCAGGCTTGTCATGTGCTTTGTTTTGTCAGCATCCAAACTGAGACTTTGGGGGTCATTCTGACCCTGGCGGTAAAATCCACCAGGGCCAACGACCGCAGGAGCACCGCCAACAGGCTGGCGGTGCTCCCATGGGCATTCTGACTGCGGCGGTACAGCCGCGGTCAGAAACTGAAAACCGGCGGTGTACCGCCGGTTTCCCGCTGCCCTGGGGAATCCTCCATGGCGGCGCAGCTTGCTGCGCCGCCATGGGGATTCCGACCCCCATACCGCCATCCTGTTCCTGGCGGTTTTGGCTGCCAGGAACAGGATGGCGGTATGGGGTGTCGTGGGGCCCCTGGGGGCCCCTGCAGTGCCCATGCCAATGGCATGGGCACTGCAGGGGCCCCCGTAACAGGGCCCCACAAAGATTTTCAGTGTCTGCCATGCAGACACTGAAAATCGCGACGGGTGCAACTGCACCCGTCGCACCCCTTCCACTCCGCCGGCTCCATTCGGAGCCGGCATCCTCATGGAAAGGTGTTTCCCGCTGGGCTGGCGGGCGGCCTTCTGGCGGTCGCCCGCCAGCCCAGCGGGAAACCCAGAATACCTGCGGCGGTCTTTTGACCGCGCAGCGGTATTCTGGCGGTCCCAGCCAGGCCGGCGGCTTCCGCCGCCGGCCGGGGTCAGAATGACCCCCTTTGTTTGTTAGCAGTAGATACCTGGATTATCCAGAACTGACTCCAACTCCTTTGAAATGTGATAGAAACAGTAATTATAAACAATATGACTTTCAAGTGCTCCACCACACTGTGGCCATCCTCAATAAGTATTAATTGAATTTCAGAACTTACATTTAAGCAGATATTTTGCCTAATAGACCCTAATCTGCCAAGAACTTCCCAGCCCAATGCCACTTCTCAAATTTGAGTTTTTCATCTAATGGCACTGAAGATCAGTGTGTGAGCCCCCACAAACATTTCGCTCTGTTACTTCCTTGATGACCTCTGGACCCTTACACGTTTCTTATAAGAAATCAGTAGGGAGTGCAAATGCTTTCCCACATCTGCTTTTACAGCTGCCAAACAGAAGATATATTACCAGGCCTGAAGACACTGCATCAGCTGTCAAAACGATCTTGTCCCTGTCCCAGTGTGGTGTGCATGGAGTTTACCACAAGCGTGAGCCATTCTTCCATGTATCTATAGTCATCCATCATTGTCCATGTGAGAAAGTCCATTCAGCAGGAACCCTTGTGTTGAGAGTTACATCTTTCTACAGGGTCACAGGTTGGCCTTTCCTTTTCCTTCAAGGCTTTTCAATGACAATTTCATTGATCCGGGATCACGTTCAATTCAGATAATTTGTTAAGTTCGTCCTTTTTGGCTGGAGAAACAAGCATATGTTCCGATTCTTAACAATCTTTACTTTTGTCATACTGCTAAAAAACCTTGACATTAATTGACATAATAAAGTGCAATATAATATGCAACTCACAACCCAATGGCATGCAGCTTGACCCAACACAAGGCAATCAAACCCACCTCAACCCAACATAAAATATATATTGCATGGCTACATGAAGTACTTTCTAGCTGGATACACATGCCCTAGGAGCTCAGAAAATATAAGCCTTCATGTTTTTTGGAAAGTGGAATGCTTAGTGTCACTATGTACATGAGCTTAGTTGGTGTTCCATAGACATGGCCCAACACTTGCCAAACATTGATTACCGTTTGAGCTGTAGTGTGTGTCTGGCATGTGGAGGAGGGTTCAACGGAAAAGTACCAATAGTATCCTGGCCAGGTTACAGTTTTATGTCCTGTGGAGAAGATGTTTGAGGCTTTTCTGTGTGTGTATTTGGGGGTGAAGCAGAGATCTTTGATGTTCACATGGTTATGGAGCATGAATAAGTAAGTGTAGTAAATTGTGGAGTAGTTGGTTGCTGTGGTTTGAGGGTTCCACTGAGATATTCCAGTCAAAATATGATTGCCGGTAATTTCTCCTTCCATGTACTTATTATAAAGAGTGCTTATGGGAAAGATATGACATATGCATGAAGGTAACAATAGGGCGTTCACTGATTTGTTTTGGGCATGAATTGTCTTTTTTGAAATACGGATGTGTCCTCTGTATTTATTTGTGGCAGTGAATGGCTGTCCTAGAATTGTTGGAGCATTTTATCCTCTATCTCTGAACATGTGGCCACTGACAAAGAATGCATGCCACCTCAAGAACTTTCTTTCTGATGCTTGCGAACTTGTCAGTAGATACACAGATATCTGTTCATTTTCCCTAAGTCTTACTGAAGTACTATTTTCAAGCCTGCCTTCTTGACCCGTTTCAACATGGCTGGAGCAGAACCGACTGAGGGCTTAGTTGGCTTATAACTGTGTATGCAGTTTTTTGGAGCCACAAGAGATTGGGCCTGAGGTCAGCGTTTTCTGTCATTGGTTAATAAGATTTATGTGCTGTCTGTCAAAAGGGTTTGCTCTTGAAGTACTTATTGGCTGGTGTTTAAGCATGCGCTATGGCAACATGGTGGCCTCATGTGTTAAGCCCCTCTCAGAATTTCAAGAATTTCCCAGAATTCCTGAAAGCCATATTTAAAAGACACTGCTTGAGCAAGCATCTGGGGTCACTCAAGGTCACACTCCCGAGAATCCTCAAATATAGGGCGTCCAGAGGCAACAAAGAAATTGCCTCCCACAATTCCAAACTGAGTAACTTCTAGGGTTTGATGTGCCAAGGTAGGCTGCAATGTAGGTGGTGTTTTCCCACACTGGCTGCTTTGTTCCACAGACTCCACTCTGCGCAGTGACAGATGTACGGAAGAGAATTACAAGGTTTAACATTGCATAGCACATGGAGTTGGCGTAGTCTCAGTGATTTTGCTAATATGAAACTACACTTGTAGAAGCACATGTGCAACACGAGTGAAGCCTACTGACTTGTTTTGTGACATTAGGGGTTTCTTCCCTGTCTAAGAGGTTTGAGCCTACTGTGTTGCCATGAAAAAATAGTGTCTCCAATAGTTGTACAACAATGTCTTGGCCTCAAAAATTGGCCAAAGGGAGCACAATGACTCTGGTTCCTTGAGTGACATATTTTTATCATTAGGCTCTATATAAACTCAATGACCAAATTTATATTCTCTTCCTTGAGCCAAATGTCAAGTAATGACAGAACACAACAATATCTTATAAAAGCATTCATGGATCAGAAATGAAATGGCTAACTCGTCACAGTAAGGGCCCGTGACATGAGTCATTTTTAAAGAATAATATATTCTGTATATAACCTATAATAGCAGAAACAACTGTCAGATACAATTTGGTCCTGATTACGGATAAGAAGAAATAGCAGGGTAGTTGAAATGCTGCAACGCCAATCTGAAAAGTACTGGGCTGCAGACACTGATTTGGGCTATACATCAATGGATAAATGTGAGACCATTCAAAAGTCACCAACCAGTACAAATTCACCTTTCAGGTATTTATAGTTACAAAGATGAAAAGTAATGTGAATAGATGAGAGGTATATTGGGATTGCTATCCAAGAGGTAAGGGTGGTGAAAACGATGGGCCAGATTCACAAATGTAACGCACACTTTGAGTAAGTTCCACTTTTAAGTAGGCATACTACTCTTTGCTTATCCACAAAATCTGAGTGTAAAGTATTGCAACTAATGCGAACATAGTAAATTAAATTACCATTATTTTTCTAAAGTTGAAATTAAAAATACATACTCCTAAAGAAAAAAATGAATTACGCATTCATAAGTATTAATATTGATGTATAGAATTAATTAAAATTAATTAATTTATATTTGAATAGAATAATTGTTACTAATTACTTTTTTAAATTCAGAATGTGGTAATAAACTATTTTAAAATTAAATAAATATTTACTGTTTTCGTATATTTATATATTTTTAACAATAAATTATATTTGTTTACATGTTTAAATATTTTAAATAATGTAATGCAATATAACACATTTTCTATGGAGTTTCTATTTTTATTCTTTACCTCTGTTATTCTCTAGGAAGAGTGTTTCAGTACCAGTGGTTGACCATGTATGTTGCTGGATTTATTACTGCTTTTTCCTAAAAACTTGGATTTTGTGAATAAGCAAAAAGTAGTGAACTTACTCAAAGGTGTAAATTACTCAAAAGTGTAAACTACCTTTGTGAAACAGGCACTCTGCAACTATGTATCTATTTGCACCGACTAGTGAAAATATTGAACACATGGAATATTCATTATAAATGAGGTGAACACACCTTCCCTTTTCTTTCTGTTTTTATTCGTGTTGTAACTGCAACTATAAAATATTCCGACAGATAGCCCGCTTCCTCCAAACCATATATGCCTTCATACTATTGATGGTTGCTTTGCGTGAAATACTAATTCTGCATAACTGTGGTTTATGCAGAAAACCATAAAGAAACCGTCTTGGCACCAAATCATGAAAAAGGTGAAATTGTAAACTTGAAATAGATGCAGGCACTGTTGATGTAAAGGGTCTTGCAACATATTTAAACCAAGCCTGAAAGTGTTCGGATCCTGTGCCCATATATGGGAACCTATGGAATATTTAGGTTGTTTACACCTCAACTGTGACTTCCCCTGGGGACCAAGACTTCTCTTTCTTGGTCACCTGCCATTTGCACATAATGTTTATCCCAATACAGACATATTAGTAATAGAAATTGGGCTAAACACTAATCAGGTGTGCAAAGCTGGCCTACCCACCATTTTTGCTGAATTCTGGAAGCTATGCCATTTGCTAAAAAGAAGGGGTTTTGATCATCTTTCTAAAATACACTCTGTTCTCAGACTTTGCTCCCCTAGTATACTAACAAACAGGTATTTCCTTGTTTGCTTGTGGCATCTTCTATGAAAATGAGTGACACAGTCCTTCTCTCAGGACAAAGCCCCATTTTTCGGTGATTTGCCTTTAACGCCCCCACAGGAGGGACATTTGAGTGGGCTAGGAGATTCCCATCGGCACTTGACCTCCAAAAGGGGAGAGTGACTAGAGTTTCACTGAGTTCCTGGTGGTGGGCCTCTCCCATTGCTTTAAATGGGCTAAGCAGTGTCCACCACAGATAAGGGCACAGCGGATGGAGCCTTTTGTCATTGGTTCTTAAAGTGGTATTACAGTAAATTGTTTACATGTGTGTGAAAATGTGCATGAGGTCATTAAGATGTAGTACAGATAGAGTTTGGCAGACTTTTTGATGACTAAAAGGCAGATATCAGATCACTACCATTGCTCTATAAACAATGACGAACTCCAAGTGACATCTAATCAATATCCATGTCATTTTTCTTTAACTTTATGAAATCGTTCAACTCTCAAGACCTAAACTCAAAAACTCTGACTGTCGTGCTCATGCAATCTGTTATTAGAATGTAAAACCTAAATATTATAAAATGAAAAGAAAATATACAATTTGAATAATAAAACAGAGGTTTCCTAATGTGCCGAAGCATCAGTTACGGGTAAATACATTTAAGGTAAAAGGGTTTCCCAGAAAGCAGTGAAAATAACAGAACAGGAGAAATCTAAATTAAAAGTTGATGGGAAGATCATTCTCTCTTGGAAAATATGCAATTAATGAGGAAATTTAAACCCAGGAATATTACTGAATTCCTATAAATTGATTGAAAGCAAGACTTAGACTCATTTCATGTTGATTTTATTTTCTTAATCTTCAAACTTGAAAGATAATGCCTTTATAATACACCTACAGCAGTCAGGAACTTCTCCTGTTTTATATTTGCTATGCATACATAAAGCTCAAAAGAGATATAGACTTGTGGTAGTAATGGCTTGCTTCGTAACTGCACTAGGGGCTAAACACAAAAATGTGCTGTGTGGCTGGATTGAAAGTTTAATTCTATTAAGGGGTATTCTGATTCCAACTTTTTAAAACATAAAACTTGTTACAGTTCCAGCGGAGTTCACAAGTTATGGATTGTGGGACTAGGGGTCTGCCTCATGTCATCTCCATGGAATGTTTGCTTTTAGTACTACCTGGTTTATGGAATGCTGCTGTGAGTGAGTCTCACTACCAGTGTGTCACTCAATGTTAGTTCTGTTGTCATGGATTGGGAGTGCTAACCACCAGTGTCTGCTTTTTAAGGTAAGATACGGTCTACTGCTGCACAGGTAATTTCGGAGCCTCTGAGCTAGCTGCATGTGAACATGCGTATATGTGTGTGCACACATGTGCAGGCTGAGCAGGTGGGACTGCCATCTAGCTCAGCTTGGTGTCTGCGTACACATAGCCTGTAACAGAAGTGACCCTTCAGCAATTGATGCTGACCTGGGCAAGTCTTATGACATGAGTGGGCATTAATAGTTTGAACACGTACATCCATAGTAACTACTGAAAGGTGTGTGTGCTTTACTGTGTTATACACTATAGGAAGTGCTTAATTTGTAAATAAAAAGGTGCCAGTGCCCAAAGCCCTCCTCTTAAACACGCGGCTGCTGCAATTAAATGTGTGAACTTGGAATACTGAGGCGGCTTGATCCAGAATCCAGCTCGGGCCTCTTCAATCCATATAAAGCCCCTCTCTGCCCCTTCAGCTCACTCTTGCAGCTTTCTACTTTCTCCCTTTGTGACGCTTTTTCGTTTTTCCCTTCATCCGTCTTTCCCAAATGTGTCTTTTGCTTGCAGCAAATGCTTGAGGCCAAAGAATAAACCCCGGCCCTCAAAAATAAGTGCCGGTGCACAGCACCGGAAACAAGAAGCACAAAATAAGCACTGACTATAGGTAAAATATGCACCAACCTAAAGTTTTGCATAGCTAGGCCTAAATACTTAGTTGGTGCATCAATTTTATGGTAAATCACACAGTCCTGAAAGCAGATTTGACCTTAATTTCCACATCTGTGTACTCCTTGTGGTAATCCACGATTTATCATTTCTCTCCGATTATCTTCTAAATAGATTTCAGTTTTTACTGGGTCAAGTTATTTACTCTGCTGATCAGCTGGTAGATCAAAGGCCACCCTACACACCTGGGCCAGTAGGTAGTCATTAAACATGCTGCTAGGACAGGACAGGATAGGATAGAATCTGTATGTGCTAATTACTTTTCACTTTGCATCTGGCTTGGAAAGGTTCAATCCTACAGAAACAAAGGAGGATAGCCAGACCTCTGGAGCCAGCCACATGAGGGGTCGCCCTTTGAAGATTTGGGGGAGAGGATCCACACATCTGTTGCAGTTAGGGACATGGTTAAGACTCTCAGAGAAAGTCTTTCAAAAGACCACTTAACAGCACCATTTTGGAAATTCCCAAAATGCCCCGCAGCAGGTTTGGAGCAGAGGAGGAGTAATGATGTCTTGCACAAGGATTGGGCAAAAGTGCCTAGCTTCTAGAACTCTCCACTTCCACTTATACACACGAGAAAGACATTTTAGAACAGTTGGCAGACACCCTGAAAATCGAGTAGGAAACATTATGGTACCTGAATAACATGCATAAAATATTGAGGGACAAAGTATTGAAAGGTAATGACATATAGTTTTTGAATTTCTACTTCCACATCTATGTACCTTCTTGATATAAATATGCTCAAGGTACGTGGATGTGGAGTTAAGAATAGCAAATCTATACTTCTTCTATGTGCACTTACCTTTCAATATTTTGCCCCCTGATATTTTGTCCACAATATTAAGGTATCACATAGCACATGAGGGAGAGAGCAACACAGATGGCCTGATTCACAAAGGGAAACCTACAGTTTTGTGTACGCTTACTCTTTTTTTGGCATTCACAAAGCACCAATCTGGGGGAATGCTCCCCGTCCACATGTCATCGGGCAAGCCCTTCAGTTCCCAATATGGGTCCTTCAGGCCCTCATGCATTGTACCATTCACAGGCACTTATGCATCCTTAGTGCTGCACACAAACAAGCATGTAGCTCTTTACGTACTGTACCAATTGTAGATTCACGTACTTATCAGCTCAATGCCTTTAAACATTTATGTGATGTCGCCATTACCCGTAGCACACAATGGCTCACATACACACCACTGTGATGTCCTTAAACATCCATGCGCTTTGTCCATGGACCATAACACACACTGGCTCACGTACATAACCAGCGGGATGCACTCAAACATGCATGCTCTGTCTCCTCACATCTATTCGGATGTAGGCCAAAGCTGAGCTGAGGGCACTGCAGCGGGTCTTCTAAGAGTGGACGAGTGGGCCCTATTCCCATGCCACAGGAAATTCTGGTCATATTATTTGATTACATACCTTAAAAATGGTATGCTGCCACCACAGTGATTGTGCTACTCAGCTCTCTGTAAGGATAAATCCATCCACCGCTATGAGAGTAGGGCATGGTGCAACTCTCCCAGTCTAAACAGACCACAGTCCATGAGACAGGCCAAGATCATAGCACACACTTGATCTGTGCTTGCTCGTGTCCAAAAAAACAAGTATCCAGATATTGATGCAGCTGGAATACTTAGGGCAGGAGTTTATTTCTACTACCATGCAAGCAGTGCTTAATTTGTAAATAAAAACGTGCCGGTGCCCAAAGCCTTCCTCTTAAACACGGGGCTGCTGCAACTAAATGTGGGAACACGGAACACTGAGGCAGCGTAATCCTGAAGCCATCTCGGGCCTCTTCAATCCATTTAAAGCCACTTCCTGCCTCTTCAGCTCACTCTAGCAGTTTTCTACCTTTGTGACGGTTTTTCGTTTTTCCCTTCATTCATCTTTCCCATATGTGTCTTTTGCCCGCAGCACATGCTTGAGGCAGAATAATAAGCCCCGGCCCTCAAAAATAAGTGCCGGTGCTCAGCACCGGAAACAACAAGCACAAATTAAGCACTGCATGCAAGAGACATTTCCCATCCCAAAAGGCATTGTCACAAATAAATAGCGAAAGAAGGAGAAAGAGGTTCACAGACAGTGAAAACCAGCACTCAGTGATCTGTAAGTTGCCCCTCATTATATGGTAATTTGTATGACCTTAAATGACAATTGGTGTTACTGATGGCAACAGCACGTACATATTTTTTTGTAATATTAAAATTCCATGCAATGACTCGTAATGACTGCCTTTAATCACGTCTGCCAGTTCTTCGGAAGCTCATGGTATGCAATGGGACATGGTGAGGGAAAAGCAAGATGTATGTCTAGAATGTAGACATAAGGCCTGATTTAGATTTTGACGGACGGGTTACTCCGTCACAAAGGTGGCGGATATCCCGTTCGCCATATTACAATGTCCATAGGATATAATGGAATCGTAATACGGCGGATATCCCGTTCGCCATATTGTGATGTCCATAGGATATAATGGAATCGTAATACGGGGGATGGGATATCCATCACGTTTGTGACGGAGTAACCTCATCTGCCAAACCCAAATCAGGTCCATAGATTGGACACCACGATCAGCTGTAGGGCTGAAGAAATGAAGAACAGATGCAGGTCTCACTTTCTTAAAGGTCCTCATCAAGCACACCATGCCTTAGTCCCCTTGTAAACCAATGTTTAAAGACTAGTAGCTTATCTATTGTGCTTAAACTAGATCACAGAGTAATACCTCCGAAAGCAAAAAGCTTGCAACTGAAGTGTTAGTGGGGTAGTAGTTTCAGTCTGATTTAACTTTCTGAGAAAAACACTGCCTACTTACCTCTGAGTGACAGCCTGTCAACAGTAGCATAAAATACCTGTCATACAAGCATCACCCTCCTCCCTCACAGGCACAGCCAGCATGCTCTGTCCATTCTCCCCAGGACCAAGGCATAGCTTGATTGAAATGGAATCAGCTAGGCTTGAACATGGTTCTAAAAGGTGGACTTCATTTACTTTCCTGACCACTTTCCACAGACTGTTACATGTTGTTATATTTGTAAACAACTCATTATCTGTATTTCTCTCATTGAAACTGGTGTATAAAAAATTTCAATCTAACCAGTGCACCAGGTGGAATAGGAGATAACATGATGTTCTGCTGGGTGGTTGACTCTAGATAGTGAACAATCGAAGTGTAGCATAGAAATTCTACAAATATCCCTGAAATTCTTTGTTTCATTTGTGTTTTAATGCAATTAAGTAGCAGACGCATATACATTCACGCTGTGCTGTTAATTCTGCCCAGGAGGTTTCCTAGCTTCCTCCTGTTGTCCACTTACAGCCAGGCCTCGGAGCTAAGCAGGACAGTGGGCTAGTGTAAACAACTCTGCTGTCTCCTGGGAACCAGAGGGGAGGGAGGAGGGGCTGAGACAAAAGTGGATAGAGGAGAGATGGGGCCAGCACCTTAAACAACAGCTTTTTCAGGAAGACATCTTCAGCGGTTGCAAAATAGAAGGTGTGTTGTTTATCGCATCACAGTGCCACCTGCAGTAGAAATAAAAACTTCAGGATTGTTATTCAAGCTTCTGTAATGCAGCCTCAGGTTTCCAAGCAGCCCCGTTTTTATAACAATATCACACGGTACCGCAGTCTATGGTGAACTAAGGGGCATACTTACAGGTAAGTGGTGCATCAGGTGTGATGCACCACTTTTCTTGCGCCCACACCCCACCTAACAACACAGTGGTAGCGCTGTATTTACAATACGGTGCACCATGGCGCACGTTAGCACATTTCTTATGCTATTGTGGCACATTAGTCAACTAGCGCCAAAACGTATGGTGCTTGTCCACCTATGCATGGAGAGGCCCATTGGAAACAATAGAAGCATCACTTTAACACCTGTTTTGGGAGGGGTGTCAAAAATTACGGGTAAAATGGTGCGGTGAAATCTCGTAAATTTCAATGCACCATTTTTCTGGGACTCCTAACGGGGGAACACCCCCTCTGCATACATTATGCCTGGAGCAGGCATAATGTGGCGCAAGGGGTTTCAAAGTGGTGCAATGCTTGCATTGCGCCACTTTGTAAATCTGGCGTGGGGAAAAGGCCTTCTTGACCCCACCTCAGTGTAAAAAAAATTATTGAAGGGTGGAGCAAGGAGGTGCTATGGGCTTGTAAATTTGCCCCTAAGTTTCACAATCACAAAAGTGGTTGGATGGAGGTAACGAACAGCCAGATAACACATCAATAGAGAGAGGTGGAAGAACATGTTTGGAACAAAAATGTAAAAGAAAAGCAGACAGCCAGGACCACAGGGTGGGGATGCACACAAGGGATCAACACAGGAGGTGAAGGGATGTTTTGCGAGTCAGGGAGAAGCAACACGGAGCATGGGATAGGGGTGTATGGATGGGGGAAAGTATACGAGGGAGAAAACTACCAAACACGTGCACTCTCATGGAGTGGTTTTCCAACAAGAAAACAGTAGCTCCCTAAAAGTGAGCAGTGGAAGGGTGCATGCCAACCAACCTAAAGTTTGCGAAAGACGCTATACTCAAGGAGAGGGGCAAACACTAGAACAACAAGCTTGGACCATGAAAGCCATTGAACAAAAAGCAAGCAAACGAGAGAGATGATAAAGTCAACCAATGAGTAAGTTAATGGGTAACTTTAACAGGCTGTAACTGTAACCCCATAATATGTCTTTGGCAAGTGCAACCAGACAGCTTGTGCTGCTAGGTAGACTGAACCTGAAAAGGAACGGACAAAGAAAGGCACTGTGGTGACATGTGCCAGCTCATCAACTTTGCAGTGTCTAAGGCAAAAGGAGTGCCGTCAGATGATTCTGGGGTGCTGTAGAGCTTTCATTTTCTGCTTCTATTAAGGCCCACAGAGGACATGGGTACCACCAACAGTTCCAGTGAGTGGTATTAGGGCTGTCAAAAATATAGAAATGCCCGCAAAATGTCTCCTCCTAGAGCTGCTAGAGGGCTGAATTGATGATTCAGTGATAGATATTCTTAGTTTGAAGCATTCTTGGAGCTTAGGCTTTTGCCTTAAAGCTCTGGGATGTAGGGACCTCTTCTGTTTGGTCCTAAGACTAAACGTGCAACATGTTAAAGTTAGAAAAAAATGCACATTTTTATTGTGATTGAAATGCTTTATTGACAATGACAAAGTTAACATTAAGTCATTAGATGTCTTCATCAAGGTGATGGGAATGCTTTATTGACAATCACATAGTTAACAGTAAATCATTGAATGCTTTAAAGAAAATGACTGAAATGTTTTGAAATACTTTATTGGTAATCACAAAGTTAAAAGTAATTGATCACATGACCTAGAGAATGTCCTTATGAGACAGCACCACCCGTATTGATTTTAACAGAGTTGAAGCAGTTTATTATTACATGTTTCTGCTTTTATTAATGTGGTAACACATCAACAACGCCATTAGACCTGCCTTTTTATAACATCACCCCATTATATTGTGCCTAGTGTATGTGAGGGGTGTCATGGTCCTAGGGTTCAGGGCTCAGTAGGGATGTGAACTATTAGGAAGGCATTACATTAGGTATTTCCACCAGCTAACGTGTATAATTAGAAATGAATGCAAACTAACTGGTGCTTAATCCTCTGGCAGCTTGTCATTAAAGCAGGCTTCATTTAGGGGCAATGTGTAAAGTATTTATGCAGCACTTCAAACAGTAATAAAATGAAAACTTAACAGTAGAAAAATTCCACACCAATTTAGAAGAATAGGGTAATATTTATTAAATGATTTAAGACAAAACAACAAAAATCTAATCAGTAGAACTATAGATATGCAATTTTAAAGATTTAAGGTAAGTGTAGGTATACCACCTAAAAGCATATCAATCAATCAATCAATCAATCAAAAAATGTATAGAGCGTGCTACTCACCTGTGAGGGTCTCAAGGCGCTGGTGGAGGGGGGTGTGTGTGGATTACTGTTCGAACAGCCACATCTTGAGGTTTTTTCTGAAGAGCAGGAGGTTCTGAGTCTTGCTGAGGTTGGTGGGGAGGGAGTTCCAGGCCTTGGGGGCGAGGTAGGAGAAGGATCTGCCTCCGGTGGTGGCGCGTTGGATGCAGGGGACTGTGGCGAGGTCGGCGGAGCGGAGGTGGCGAGTGGGAGTGTGGAAGTTCACTCTTTCGTTGAGGTAGGTTGGTCCAGTGTTGTGTAGGGATTTGTGTGCATGGATGAGGATTTTGAAGGTGATCCTCTTGTCGATTGGAAGCCAATGAAGGGATCTGAGGTGTGAGGAGATGTGTTCATGGCGTGGGAGGTCCAGGATGAGGCGGGCGGCTGTGCTCTGGATCCTCTGGAGTTTGCGTTTGAGTTTGAGTGTGGTGCCGGCGTAGAGGGTGTTCCCGTAGTCTAGCCTGCTGATGATGAGTGCGTGGGTGACGGTCTTTCTGGTCTCTATGGGAATCCATTTGAAGGTTTTTCGCAGCATGCGGAGTGTGTTGAAACAGGAAGAGGTGATGGCATTGATTTGCTGGGTCATGGAGAGGGAGGGGTCCAGGATGATGCCGAGGTTACGTGCGTGGTTTGAGGGTGTTGGTGGAGAGCCTAGGGCGGTGGGCCACCAGGAGTCACCCCATATGGTTTTGTTGGGGCCGAAAATGATGATTTCGGTTTTGTTGGAGTTGAGCTTGAGGTGGTTTGCTGTCATCCATGTGTCTGTGTCAAGGAGTCCAGCGTGGAGGTTGGTTTTGGCGGTGGTAAGGTTTCGGGTGAGGGAGATGATGAGTTGGGTGTCGTCTGCGTAGGAGATGATGGTGATTCCGTGTGGTCGGAGGATGTTGGCGAGCGGGGTCATGTAAATGTTGAAAAGGGTAGGGCTGAGCGAGGACCCTTGGGGGACTCCGTAAAAGATTTTGGTGGCTGTGGAGTGGAAGGGAGGGAGGCGGACTTTCTGGGTTCTTTCGGTGAGGAAGGAGGTCAGCCAGTCTAGGGCCTTGTGTCGAATACCTGGTTGTGGAGGCGTGTGCAGAGTGTTTGATGGCAGACAGTGTCGAAGGCAGCAAAGAGGTCCAGGAGGATGAGTGCGACGGTCTCGCCCTTGTCGACTCTGGTTCTGATGTCGTCAGTACATGCGATGAGGGCGGTCTCAGTGCTGTGGTTCTTGCGGAACCCAGACTGGGAGGTGTTGAGTGTGTTGCTTTCCTCTAGGAAGTGAGATAGGCGGGTGTTCACTAGTTTCTCAGCGACCTTGGTGGGGAAGGGGAGGAGTGAAATTGGGCGGTAGTTGGTGAGGTCATCAGGATCTGATTTGGGCTTTTTCAGGAGTGCGGTGACTTCTGCGTGCTTCCAGGGGTCGGTGTCGTCGAAAGAGCTGTTGATTATGTCGCAAAGCTTGGGAGCGATGGTTGGGCTGGCTTTGTTGTAAATGCGATGGGGGCAGGGGTCTGAGGGGGAGCCTGAGAGGATGGAATTCATTGTTTTTTCAGTTTCTTCCTCGTTGGTAGGGGCCCAGGTGAGTAGTAGGTTGGGGGGGTTGGAGGGTCTTTGCTGGTCGAATCGGTGTTGTGTGTGGCGGGTGTGTGTGGTGTGAAGCTGTTGTGTATGTCTAAGATTTTGCAGTGGAAAGGGTTGGAGAGGGAGTCGCAGAGGAGTTGTGTGTGCGTGGTGTCGATGTTGCTGGCTTTGGGTTTGGAGAGCTCTTTGATGATGGTAAAGAGTTCCTTGCTGTTGTGAGAGTTACTGTCTATGCGTTCCTTGTAGTATGCTCTTTTGGTGGGGCGTATGAGTTGGTGGTGTTTGCGAGTGGTGGTTTTGAGGGTGGAGAAGTTGGTGGTTGAGGGTTACTGTCACCAAGCTTTCTCTGCTTTGTGGTATTCACGCTTGGATGCTTGGAGTTCAGTGGTGAACCAGGGGGCGTTCTTGATGTTGCGGGTGGTGATGTTTCTTCTGAGAGGGGGGAGTGAGTCTGCGCAGGTTGTGATCCATTGTGTGAGGTTATGGGCAGCAATGTTGGGGTCGTTGGTGTGGGGGGGTTCTGCGTGAGGTGGGAGTTCAGGTGTTCTGTGGGGATCTTGTCCCACATGCGGTAGAGTGTGGTGTGTTGGTGGTGGTGTGTGGGGGGTTTGGAGAAGGAGAAGTGGACGCAGTGGTGGTCAGTCCAGTGGAGTTCGGTGGTTTGAGTGTAGGTTATGTGGTTGCTCTAGGTGAAGATTGCGTCTAGTGTGTGTCCTGCTGAGTGGGTGGGTGCTGTGACCAGTTGTTTGAGTCCGAGGTTAGTGAGGTTATCTAGAAGGGAAGAGGAGATGTGGTCGTGCGGGTTCTCCAGGTGAAAGTTAAAGTCACTGAGGAGGACGTAGTCTGTGGAGGTGAGGGCGTGAGGGCTGATGGTGTCAGCGATGGCGTCACAGAAGGGGGGACGAGGCCGTGGTGGTCTGTAGATGAGGGTTTCTCTGAGGGTGGTGTTGTCATATATGTGAATTAGGAAATGCATGTGTTCTGCACAGTCTAGGATGTCGTGTGTGTTGGTGGTGACCATAATGGTGTTTTTGTGTATAATGGCGATGCCACCGCCTGGTTTGTTTAAGCGGTCTTTGCGATGGAGTTTGTATCCATCAGGGGTGGCTGAGGCTATGTCTGGCTCAGATGAGTGGTTCATCCTAGTTTCCGTGAGTAAGACAATGTCTGGTGAGTGTGATGTGATAAGGTCCCAGGGTTCGATGGCATGCTTGTGTAAGGAGCGGGTGTTTAGGAGTATGCAGTTCAGGTAGTTGTCGGGGCTGTTGTTGTTGTGGTGCGCGATGGTGTGGGGTTTTTTGGTGTTGCTGTGGGTTGTGGTGGTGTTGTTGTGGAGTGTGTTTGGGTTGTGGGGCTTGTTGGGGTAGGGTCTGTTGGGGTGGGTGGGGGGTGTGTGAGAGTCTTCTGCGTCGAAGTTGTGGTGTTTGTTGTGGGAGCGTTGGGGTTGGTGTGGGGCATGTGGGTGTTTCTGGTGTTTGTGGGGGAGCAGGAGAACCGGCAAGCATAGTAGGTGAAAGGTCCCTGCGCGTGTTTGGGGTTGGCTTGGGTGCAGGCAGAGAGTAGTCCTGGGTTGAGGGAGTGGAGTGTGGTTGTTGAGTAGTGTTGTCTGGGGGGGTCTGGGTTAGGGGGACCAGGGATACTGGCACAGCGGCTGCCATTAAGAGGGTAGGGTGGGAAGGTGGAGCAGCTGGGAGGCGGGAGGGAGGGCCAATGGTTGTGCGAGGGGGGCGGGCCGCAGGGGAGGCAGCGGCAGGGGAACAGTGACCGGCCGGAGCCGGTAGCAAAAAAAGGGGTGGTGAGAACCAGGCAAAACGAGAGATAAATGGGGGGCAAGGGGGCAGAGATGCGCTGAAAAACACAGCAAAACAAATGGCAATACAAGTAGCAGAAACAGATTATAGCAAACACAGAGGGATTACTCACGGGGCAAAATAAACGGCAATACAGGTAACAGAAACAGATTATAGCAACACAGAAGGATTACTCAGGGAAGGGAAAACACGGTAAAAACAAACGGCAATACAAGTAGCAGAAACAGATTATCGCAACACAGAAGGATTACACACGCAACAAAAGCAGGGAAAGCCTACCACTAGGCACCAGGGTTGAGGCGCAGGTGGGTGCCTGCGGGTGGAGGAGGGCCTCGAACTGCTGTCCAGGCGGCAGTCGACAGTATCAGGGGCACAGGGACAGGCTGGTGGAGCCAAGTGAAACTCCTGGCCAGATCCCGGTCAGGGAGTTACACGGGGCTCTGCGTAGCAGGCGCCAGTAAGGGGCCACCTAAAAGCATAAAGTGCCCCTCACGGTTATATGGTCATGCAAGACAGGTGATAGTCACAAGTTGAGGCCCACTGGAGCACAGGCCTAATACAGGGACCAGGTTAGTCCCACTGAGTTACCTTCAAAAGTCCAACTCGAAGAATTCTGTTTGTGGTGAAGGGGCCACAAGGAGCAGGGAGAGTGTTTTGGATGGTCACTATTGTAGCGCCAAGAGCAAGCTGGGTGTCGAGGTCGGTTGTCGCTTTAGTGTAAAGATTATTTCAGGCATCGCGGATAGACATCGCTGGGGATTCTCATTGGCAGAGACCATGGGATGTCAATGCTGTAGCATGATATTGCAATCTCATGTTGTTGACAGTCACTGTATAGTGAAGAGTCGAGTTCACTGGAGCTGTGCATTGGCAGTTGGCACCCTGAAGCACAAACAAGCCCATTTGTGGTCAAGAAGAGCCCAAAACTTCAGGATTTCTCCTTGGTTTGAGAGGGAGATCATCTGATGCCACACCAAGGGTCCAGGAGCTGAGGAGCACCTTTTGGGGATCAGGAGCTCACTCCAGCAAAGACCAGCAGGGCGCAGGGAGGGCCAGTTGCAGGTCCGGGCAGCAAGTCAGTTGGGCATATGCAGGGAGGACTCTGGAGCTTGTTATGTACTTGGTGCTCACTTCAGCCTGGGATAAAGGCTGAAGGCCCAGTCTTCCTTCTTATCAAGCAGGGCAGCTGAGTTGCAGGGCAGCAAAGCAGCAAAGCAGCAGTCCTTCTGGAAACAAAGCAGTACAGCAGTCCTTCTGTAGTACACACAGGTCCAGAGGTGTGATGAAGAGTTGGGTGTGAGGGTCTAATATTTATGCTTGTTGGCAGCTTAGAAGCAGTAGAAGGTTCTGGGGATCTCGACCCTAGGAGATGTTTGGAATTTCTTGCCTGCCTGCCTGCACTGGCCCCAGCTTATCTGAGTACACAAAAGACTAATGTCAAACCCTTTGTGAGCATGCTGAGGCTTTGTAATGTGCAAGTGTGGTGGGGATTGCTCCTCCCCCTAATCAAATCAGAGATGGCCCATCCTGCCAACACTTATTTCCGCATTGTCTCACTGTTTTGGAGCAAAGCGTCAAAGTTCAACTACTAGCCTCACCAAGTAATGTGTCCCAGGGTACAGGCACCAAATAGTTGGGACAAGAAAATGCTAACTTTCTAAAAGTGGCAAATCCAGAATTGTATCTTAAACTTTACCATTAAAGAGGGTTTTAAATTACAATGATTTAGACACCAAACTCGAGTTATCCCTCTGCTCCCAAATGAGAGTTAGGACTTATTATTAAATGTAATAAGATAAAACAATGTTATCTATTGAGGTAGACCTTGTAGAAGTGTCACCACCAGGGCATGTAAAACTTAAACGTACATGTCCAACTTTTTAAATATACTGTACCCTGCACTATGGGCTATTTAGGGCCTACCCTAGGGGTGACATAGTTATTAAAAAGGAAGGTTTAGGCCTGGCAAAAGGTTTACTTTGCCAGGTCAAAAAGGCAGTTTAAGCTTCACACAGGCTGCAATGGCAGGCCTGAGACATGTTTAAAAGGCTACTTAAGTGGGTGGCATAATAAGTGCTACAAGCCCAATAGTAGCATTTAATTTACAGGTCCTGAGTATATGTAGTACCAATTTACCAGGAACTTCTAATTAAGTCAGATATGCTAATTGGGTATAAGCCAATGTTACCATGTTTAAAGGAGAGATCACAAGTACTTCAGCACTGATTATTAGTGGTAAAGTGTGTAGACTCCTAAAAACCATCAAACATGGGTTCAGAAAACAGGAGGGGGAAGGCAAAATGTTTGGGGAATGACCCTGCAGAAAGGGTCAGGACTAACAGACACGGTATGCAATTATGTCTTAAGGCAAAAGTTTTAAGTGGGCCAGCTGACATGTTTTCAGATGGAATTTGAATGAGAAATATTCACCAACATCTTCAGATAACCAAGGTGTCCTATCACAGGTAATTTGGGAAATAGTGTTAGTAATTGCATTGTGATATCCTTGACTCTGGAATTGTTACTTACAACCTTGTGTAATTTGAGTGTGTTTGAGGTTAACATAGGAACTGTAACAGGCACATCACTGCACTTTAAGTGTATTTGACTGGGGGTTGCTATTAATATATCTAAATATATAAAAAGTGTACTCCAGAGGAAGCCACACTCAGGGCCAGATTACGACCTTGGCTGAGGGTATTACTCCGTTCCAAATGTGACGGATATCCGGGTTCCATAGGATATAATAGAACTTGTAATACTGCGGGCAGGATATCTGTCACATTTGGGATGGAGTAGTCTCAGACGCCAAGGTCGTAACCAATGTACACACCCACAGAGTTCATTTTAGGAGAGCTCATTTTCCAAAGCACACAAGGCTCTGGGTAATGAAAATGTGAACAGTGACTAAGATATTTCCAACAACTCAGTTGTGAGTACTAGTTAGCCAAACCATAAAGCTCATAAACAACTAAGACCGGGGCTCAGAAATGAAGTCTTAAAAATATCTGAATTTTTATTTCGAAATATAAACATGGAATTTTAATCTCATGGCTATTTTTATTATTTTAATGTAGCCACAGCTTTAGTTTTCTAGTTCCTATTCATGTTTTCTCTATTCCTTTCTGTATTGCATAGTTACAGTATTGTCAGTAAATGAGGAGGGTAAAGGTTGGAGTAGAACAGGAAATTCCTGCATTTTGTAATGTTTTTAATACAATAAGAGTACATAGAGCTAACAGTGCTACACATGTCCTTTCAGATATCACCAATGCTTTCTAAATTAGTAAGTCATTTTGTATAAAAAAGATTGTTCTTTGTAAGGCATAGACAACAGAAGATTGTATATTGTCTTATCTGTTAGGTACCCACATAATCAGAAGCCTAGCTATATTTTGTTCCTTCTATTTTCAAATGTTTTGGGCCAGTCCAGAATACAAGGAGAGGTTAGACAGAAGCTCATTTCATGGACAATGCTAGTGCAATATTCATTCCAGCATGTCATTGTGAATCAAATTACTGATAGGACAATTTTGGTGTAATTGGGCATAATGTCTAGGTAGCCATCTGTCTCATCTATCAATTGCCTGGCCACTCTGAAATGTTCAGTGCAAAACTGCACAAGCCATTGGAACCCCATTCAAACAGAGCAAATGGGTAGTAGGGATGTTTAATAGAGTTGCAGACACTAGATTATTTGATATGGAATCATTTATGCATACCTGACTCAAATTCATTTCCCCTGCACCAATTATGCCTTGGCTCAGCAGTGCAGGGGTAGATGAATCATGGGGAACCTATACACAACATGGTTAGATGTTCCTCAACCTCACCACCTACTGTGGCCAGTTATCCACAACCAGCGCAGGTCTGAGGAGACCCACGCTGACAGATGAGGGTGCACTCTCCTCCCTCTCTTGGGCCTGAAGAACCAAGAGCGGTGGGAGGGATGGCAGGCCCGTAGGTTTCTGCAGACGGGGCAAGGCACTGGCGTAACAAAACTGCCCTCTGCACAGAACATGAAGGGGGCCCCCACTCTGTACTCACCCAGGCCAGATTATGTGCTGAGGAGGGCCCCTGGAGCTCACCCCTCCACAAACACCGGTGGAGATGGGGGGGACCTTTTGTTACACCCTTGGGGGCAGGATGCAGGTCAGCATCTACTGGAACGTAGGACTTGTCACATCAATGCTTAGATGTCACAGAAGTGAAAACCAAAACCTGTGCACTCTGTAATACATAATAAGGGAGTCAATGCACAACAATTTCATTCAGTGTATTCAGAGAGACATGCATCTAGCTGGGCTACAGAAATTGTTTTTGAAGCTTGGTGTAGGACTTCCTGTTCTATCTTTAGCCCTGCTGTCCTGGCCAGACCACAGTTTTATCAGTTAGGTTTTGCCATTCTCTTCCACACACTGCAGCAGAGAGAGCAGGAAGTTATAACGCTCAATAAATGTACAAAGTGACATCACAAGCAGAAATTAGCTATGCAGTTACCTGATGGGAGGGAGACATTGTATTGCTTCCTCATTGAAACGTAATACTAGCTCACATCTATATCTCACCAAACTTTTCGAAAGAGTTGAAACAAATGATTCACAAAATAACTGTGTCAGGCTAAGAGAAGCTGGAGGCAACTAGATTGAAACTGACAGAACCCAAGACACAAGGAAGATAAGACGGCCTGAAGATGGGCCAGTAAGATTATTTTTTAAATGATTATTAGTCAGACTAAAAATATTTCTGTTCGCAGGTGATAAAGGAGGCAAAAAGCAACCCACCTTCTTGTTTAAGTTTTTTGTAAGAGTGCATGCCTAAGGGTATTTAGAGACATTCCTTTCCTTTCTAGATGGCAGCGGGCCAGTCATTACTGCCTAGACAAAAAGTCTTGACCCCCCCAGAAACCTTTGGTCCTGGCTTTTTTGTCTACGTAAAGTCCCACCATCCATCAAGAGAGAGGTTTTTTGTTAAAATATGATGCTCCTGAACCATTGTTTACCTTTAAAGTAGCTTTAACCCTATGCTCCCTAAGCAGATAAACTGTGTAAGCAGACACTTATGGGTAAACAGTTATTTAATTACTGCACATTGTTATCAGATCTATAAAGCAGATGCTCCAAAAATCAGTTCAGTGGTAGTGGTTAGTGACTGAGGTTAACAAAGTTGCGCTAGTGTTTTTTTTCATAAAAACAGTAAGTTAACATTGTCAATTAGCTGGTTATCAAGTTTGGAAAAATGACTCAAAATTAAAGTTCAGATTCAAAGATCTTCCATACATATCAGACAACAACTCAGTATGTTGATTTTTCGACTCACATCCTTATTATCAATGGGGCCTTTATCAGGACATTGCCTAAACCTATGCTGGTTGTAGCAGACATTAAAAGCAAGCAGTGCTTAATTCTTGAGAGTAGTTTCAGGCAATGGGCATCAGTACTCAATTTTGTGGACTTGAACTTATTTTTCAGAATCAGGTTCCCACACCCAGTAGGAGAAAGAAAGGCAGGAAAGGGAGAAGCAGTTGGGGAGAGAAAGACAGGAAAACAGTGACAGAAAAAGAGGGATGGGGTGAAAAGGGACTTGCAAGAGTGAGATAAAGAGATAGATAGAGACATGAAATGAAGGGTGGTGGAAGAAAGAGAATCAAGTCTAGACAAACTTGCGATTCAGCAATCTTGGTATTCAACAATGCAGGCAGAGGAGTCCTAAGATAAACCTGCATCCCTGCACGTATTCTTTTACAAATAACTCAACAGATGTAGAGTGAGACAGTTGACTCTCAAGCTGTACTCTGTCTCTCACTAGTGATTAGCTGGTTGAATGTTGCTGCTTAACATTAACTAAAAGATAAAGAAATGGTTTAAAGGGATGTTCAAAAGATAATGGAGGCTTATATTAAAAACACTAACACCCAGATGAGGCATTGGGATTTCTCTGACAGAAAACACAGAACTACCCTAGAGGGATGTGGAACTCTTATCACTCAGGACATATCATTTGGGGTCAAGGGAAACACTTGTTCATGTTTATTTTATCCTTGGGACAAGTAGGTCCAACCCCCTGTAGCACAAACCCTGAGAAGGAAACTGTCTGCAATTGAGGTAACGTGCCAATATGCTACTGCTGTTGAAACATGTATTTATACTTCATTAATGAAAAGTCTTCATTATTAGGGTCAGCGCTGTAAATAAAAGTTTTAAGGTCACACTGCACTACTGACAGTGGTTCCAATAATTATTTTTTTTAAACTTGAACACATTTGAAAAGTTTAACAGTATGAGGCTAAGTATAATGCTCCCAGAATGCTCTCTGATTAGATGCAAATGTTTGCAGAAGCTTGTAAGAAAGAGTAATGATTCTTCTCTTTCAAAATAGAATGTTCAGAAAAAAATGCAAGTAGGAAAAAAATGTTTCGCTACTATATTTTTATGTGCTGTTTCTTTGAAGCATCATTTAGTAAAATGTGTTGATGCATGCTAGTATTTCTGAAAAATATTCCTAATGGAAAATCAGTGTAACCATTTTTAACAAGATTGTGGAAAACATGAAAATAAAAAAGCACTTGCAAAGCCAAATGATCCGTCATTTTTTGTGAGTCTTTTGGTTTCGTCAATGCGTGTCTTGTTTTGACATGGCTTTTGTAACAGTTTATTGTTGTGGGAGCTGCAGGCCCTCACCATTGTAACAAACACTGGAAAAAAAAGAAAACAAATTGGTCTAAAAAAGCACACATTGCCACCAGTGGCATAACAAAGGCCCCACAACCCCCTTCCCACCTCCAGGGGGGCCCCTCAGCACAGTACCTGCCCTGAGTGAGTATGGAGAGGGGTCCTCTATGTTCTGTGCAGGGGGGACCCTCCAGTTTCATTACGCCACTGATTGCCATAGTAGTTCCTGTTACTAAACAAAACTGCTTTGTGTGCCAACATGCTCCTTGTGGAAGAGTAGAATGTGATCACTCACAGTAAAGCCAGCTGATAGATAGAGAGAAATAGAAGTTTAATAAAAAAACTAAATGCCTTTGCTAATACCAGACCTAATTAGGGACCAAATTCTTAAAGAAATTCACAAAAGTGCACCTATAGTATATGTCTTTGAATTAGTGGCTTTCATGAATTCACAAGAACTTACAGAAGTAGACCAGGAAATCGTACTCCTTGAAAATATTTGTGAATTGTATTTTAGCACGAGCAAATATGCATATGTAGATTTGCTCACGTGAAAAGCTTTTGACGTTTACAAGTTCACTTTTCCGCCAACCACTTTTTTCCCAACCCTGAAAGAACGTCTACTTCTGCCATTATCAGGAGTACATTTCCAACCATTCTCATTATGGGAAAAGATTAGAGAAGAGCTGGTATAAATCCCTGTGATCCGCAGCAAATTTTCCATCACAGTATGAAAGGGGTTGTGCCTTATAAGAATGGGCACACCAAATATTTACAGCCACGATTTTAAAATATAGGAAACATAAAAGTGTCTTTTTAGTATAATATGGAATAGAGCAATCTAATAAGTTTTATTGCAACACAGCTGCATTTTATAATCATCAGAAAAAAAGTTGTGTCGATTTCTGGGTTCCAGTCAAGAAGTAAAAATGATTTTTATTTCCCCATAAAAACGCTGAAGGGACGGCAAAGGAGGATATTTATATTCGAATGCAGCCCACTCCGAGAGCTGCGGGTGTTGTTCCACTTCCATGGCAGTACCTGAATCTTACCTCGGTGTACACAGACAGCAAAAATTAAAATAGGAAATAAAAACATTCCTGCAGCCGAATACAGATTTTCCAGGACCTCTCTGTACACTGGTGGCAGAAAAGCAAGTTGTGATTCATACGTTTCACTTCACAGACATGCTTTTAAATGTTGCATCTTTTAAATTTGTGTTATCTTTTAAATTTGAGTGTATTTGTGTTGCTTTCTACTCCTGAACCACGGCACTGCAATAGTGAGATAGCACCGTCCGCATTCCATATTCCACTGCAGATTTGAATGCTAATTTAATACTTAGAATGGAGTCACCTTGACTCAAGGTTTAGAGATTCAGCTTATGTAAGCGCCTGACCTTTGCTGCACAGATGTAGTAATATTTATTCATATAATCCTGGATAGGGCAAACAAACACAAGTTCATTTTCAATCATGCCGTTTTAGAGCCGGCTGATCCCTGGCCGCCGGGCCCAGGTTCTCATAAAGCGTTAAATATAATGCTCTCTTCCTTGGCCCACGACCAGCGATTGTAAAATGGCCGACAGTCCATCATGGCGCACTATTATTAATAGCATATGTGAGCAACTGTATCATAAAATGTCGCACGTCACCGCTCTAAAGAAAGTCTTGTCGGCAGACCACACGATTCAGTCTTTCAAGGAGGTGGTCTGCATCACAATTGGCTGAGGTGGAAATGTGATTTGTGCACAAGCAGTCCATTAGCTCCCTTAATTACCAATATTCATCATATTCTCTCCCCTCAAGAAAAAAGAAGAGAATTAGAGTTATGAGGACAGAGCTCATATATATTGTGGCACAAGATGATGAGAAAAAAATGTATTGGTAAATTTGCCCTGTGGCAGGAACAGAGTGACCAGCGCGCGCCCCGGTGATGCCTCTCTGGAGTTGTTTTTCCGGGTTAAAGTACCATGGGTTCATCAGTTTCAATTAAAAGGTGCACCGCTAGTTTGGAGGTTTCTTTTCCTGCACTTGCCTAGGATCCATTTATCTTTTTTTCCCTCAAAATCCAAGAGCAAGGCTATTATTTTGGTACAGCTCAATCGATTTCGGGACCTACCAGCAAATAAAAACATGCATGTTGATTTTCTTCTTAGAAAAATGTTGAATTAAAGTTAAAAAACAATTTTCAGTTGAGTGATTGGATTACCTTGGTAGATCACAGTCCCTAGGATACTCTTACCAACAGCCCTTCAATGTTGACCTTTGAACTCAGGTGTAACTTAGAGGGTGTCTTATAAAATAAGATGGGCATTTAAAGGCTGGCACTGCCTCAGTTGCTGTGTTGCAAAAATCTTAGTAAATCTAGATTGCAACGACGCTGGCGGTCATTTTGTCATATTTCCCCTCTTCTAGAGGGGAAAAACAACGTTGACAAAAGTTGGACATTGATATAGCGTCCTGGTGGACATATGGGCATTTTTGTTTCGTCTGAAGATATAATTGGGACATTCTTGTCTTTTTTTCTGAAAGACAGAAAACTAGGGCTCGGAGTTGTAATGTCTACGTTTATTGTTCAAACACTCACAAAGTACAAACAGTAATCCACACGAATGGATACTTAAAATATGTGGGAAAGAGCTATGTGTTGGGAAGTGTATGAAAGTGACCGGAATTGGCCATGTTGGAGGGGCAGTGCATTCCACGGAGTAGAAACTGGCCTGAGAAGTCTAACTCTGGGACATGCAAGAAGGGGAATGAACCTCATTCAAAATACGAAAACAAATTAAACATTCAGAAGCAGGTCTGGTGGCAATTCCATAAAATGAGGTAAGCAGCAATGTTAATGCGGCCCTGAGGGTTCTAAATTCCTTTTCCAAGTAAATGGTGAGTGCTGGAGCAGAAATATTAATTCAAAATTGTACTGTATTGTAATGTTTATATAGCACACATTTTCCCTATGTGGGGTGCTAAAGCACTTGCCTACGTGGTAGCATACTACACCATGTAGGGTGTGTGGTTGGAAGTGTGTTGGCTTTGTTTTGATCCTATGTGGGAAGTGTTTATCTATCATGAGTGATGACCACCAAAGTGTGGTTATAGGATGCAGTGCTTAGAAGGATGATGGATGAAGAGGAGTGAGAGAGAGGCTCACAGTTTATGATGTTCAATACTCTGGCGGCTTTTAGCTGCTCTGCAGTTCCCTTCATGGCATTTCTTATGATCATAGTCCACTCAGCTGAATACTTCACTAGTTGTCCATTCAGACATATTTTGTTTAACATTTATGGTCCTAAGTAGGCATATGTTAGAGGGAGAATGGGTGGGTTGATCTGCTCGGATGGACTTCGGTAATGTCAAGTTGTACCCATTTGTCATTGTGCGTTGTCAAATGCGCGGCGGTGGACTAAATTAAAGCCCGCTGTTGTCCAGCGGCATTTGGCAGATCTCTCTAGTTATCCCATGCCAGTTCAGTTGGTGATGTGTGGTTTAAAGCTGTGAACTCATGCACTACTGGGCGATGGACAGGACCCATCGCAATTTTGTCCTATGAAAGTGTAAGACTGACACAAAGTATATGGGAATTATTATGCAGCATGTATGATCTACAGTTGACTGACAGACCATTGAGTGTTATGGTATAAGCATTGGTGTGGGCCAGGAAAGTAATATATTGTATTGTACTATCATTATACAGTACTTACGGCCCTTGACGGGGCATTAAAGGGCATTACGCCAGGCAGTACGCTGCTCCAGAACCAAGGCGATCTTTTTTTTCTCTAGTGGATATTGTTGGTTATTGAGATTTTAAAGGATAGATTGTGATATTTGAAAAGACATGCAGAACATTTTCAGAAATATAATAATAGTGTTTAAGGTAAAAATACATGTGTTTTAGAGAAAGATGTGCACAGAAAGAGGAGGCTTGCAGAAGATGGAAAGCAAGGAGAGGGCTATTTGAAGGAAAAGCACAGGATTCAATGCAAAGTTTTAAGGCAAGGTCAATACTCCTGTTAGTACGCAGGAGGATTTTTGAAATTGTATGCAATTTGAGAATGCGAAAATTGTAAAAGTAAACAATATTATTTGCAGGGGAGACAGTGCTTCATTAGGTACTTTTAATAAGCAGTAGAATCAGGCAAATTATCTATCTCTTGAAAGGATAACACTAAACCATTGCTTCAAAATTCTTGCATCGTTCCTGAAGCAAACACAACCAATATTTTAACTTTTAATCCATGTCTCCCTTCTTTCTGAAAACATATCTAATCAATATCTTATTAATTATCTATTCGCTGGGTGTTAATGAGAGGAAGTGCATAAGTCACTAAGTCAATGTATGGCTTGGCAAAGGGGTACAATATGTGAGTAAGAGAGTGAAGAGCTAAGGAGATGATCGGTAGGTGGCTCTGTGAGAGAAAGAAATAATTGTGAGTTTTATGTAACTATGCATTGCTGAACATCATGATGCAATTTGTGCATGATCTGTTTGATGCCTAAATTTACATATGCAAACGCCAACAGCAAGATGTCATTAATAGGCACAGACTGCCACTTCTTGCCTTATATCAAACCAATAAATAATACAAATATACTGTTTTGCTCTTTGAAGTGAAATTACTACTCCAGAGTAAAGTAATCAACTGTACCATATGAAAAAATACATTATAAATATTGCATTGCATTGTAAAAGTGCTTTCTCTGCTGAAGAGTGGGCTTCATTTATATGACAGGTGCTTAAGAAACAACGTCTCAGTTCAAATCCTTCCATATGCACATGAAACACGATGAGCAGTATAAAAATACCTTGGAATGTTAAATAAAATACACAACTATTTATGTACTTAAGAGCAGTATGTGAGTGAGCTATACAGTGTAAGAATCTGTTATTACAGAAGGATTCCAAACCAAAACTCATTGCTCTTTACAAAGTAGCAATCACTTGTTAACGTCCTCTCTGCTGTTTGTGCAGCGTGTGAGGCTTCCTGGCTAGGTTGTTACCAAAGAAGTATCCCTACACACATACACACATAACAGTCTGCTCCATCACATTCTCAAAGAAGTATCTGTACATGCATACCCACTTCAGGAAGTCTCACTGTATGAAGAACTATCTCTACACACATAACAGTCTGCTTCATCAAGTTCCAGAAGAATCCCTACCAGTGGCGGCCGGCAGCTTTAGGAGGGAGGGGGGCGGGCGGGACACACACACACACACACACTCATTCTTTCACACACAGACACGCACGCACGCACATCCATTAACAACACTCATACCATTCAAACATGCACGCATGCACCAAACATTCAATTTGAAACATCACACACATACAGACTCATACACACTTACCTACGGCCTCCAGGTCCCAGGAGGGTTGGGACTGCTGCCTTCCCTCATTGGCTGACCTAGAGGGAAGGGACTGCTGCCTTCCCTCCCTCGTCACAGAGTGGGAGGGTGTCAGTGAGACTGCTGACCCCACCCCACTCTGTGACGAAGTGTCACTGATTGACACTCGCCCTGGGCTTAAACTGAAGCGCCCAGAGAGAGTGTCAATTGGTGACTCTTTCCTCGTCACCCAGAGGAGGGCCTCGAGGCACCTTTGCTGGGCTGAGGAGGTCACGCCCATAGGAGCTGTGATCTCCTCAGCCCAGCAAAGTTCAGCTCAGGCAGCCAGGAGCCTGCGCAAATCGCGCATGTCTGCTCCTCGATGCCTGACCTGAACATGAAGAGTGTCTGTCAGGCTGACCTTTGTTCAGCCTGACAGACACTCTTCATGGGGGGCAAAAGGTGGGGGGGCGTGGCCCCTCCGCCCTAAAGGACGGGCCACCACTGATCCCTACACACATGAAGAAGTATCCCTACACACATACATGCATAACAGTCTGCTTCATCAAGTTCCAGAAGAATTCCTACACATATGAAGAAGTATCATTAGACACATACACACCTGAAGAAGAATCCCTAGTCACATAATGATCTAGTCTACTTAATCATGATCTAGAAGACATACTTCTACACATATAACAGTCTGCTTCATCATATTCTAGAAGAAGTTTTCCTACAGATATAACAGTCTGCTTCATCATGTTCTAGAAGAATTATCCCCACACATATAACAGTCTACTTCATCATGTTCTAGTAAAAGTATCCCTACACACATACACACATAAAAGTCTGCTTTATCATGTCCTGGAAGAAATATCCCTGCACACGTACACATGTAACAGTCTGCTCCATTATGTTCTAGAAGAAGTATCCCTGTACAAATAATAGACTCCTTCATCATGTTCTAGAAGTATCCCTACATGCTTACACACATAAAGAAGCATCCCCACACAGAAAACAGTCTGCTTCATGTTCTAGAAGTATCCCTACACTCATACACACATAACAGTCTACCTCATCATCTCGTAGAAGTATCCCTACACACTTACACACATAACATTCTGATCCATCATGTTCTAGAAGAAGTATCCCAACATGTATAACACTCTGCTTCATCATATCCTAGAAGAAGAATCCCTACACACATAGACACAGCAGTCTGTTTTATTATGTTTTAGAAGAAGTATACCTACACACAAACACACATAACAGTCTGCCTCATCATGTCCTAGGAGAAGTGCCTCTATATAGGTACACACATAACAGTCTGCTCTACCATGTTCTAGAAGAAGTATCTCTACAAATATAACAGACTGCTTCATTATGTTCTAGAAGAAGTATCTCTACAAATATAGCATACTGCTTCATCATGTTATAGAAGAAGTATCCCTACTCTTATACACACATAACAGTCTGCCTCATCATGTCCTGGGAGAAGTATCCCTACACAGGTACACACATAAAGGTCTACTTCATCATGTTCTAGAAGTAGTATCCCTACACATATAAGAGTCTGCTTCATCATGGTCTAGAAGAGGTATCCCTACATGCATACACACATGATGAATTATCCCTACCCACATACACACATTACAGTCTGCCTCATCATATCCTAGAAAAAGTATCCCTACACACATACACACATAACAGTCTGTTCTATCATGTTCTAGAAGAAGTATCCTTAGACATATAACAGTCTGCTTCGTCGTGTTCTAGAAGAAATATCCCTACACACATACACACATTACAGTCTATTCCATCATGTTCTAGAAGAAGTATACTTAGACATATAACATGTTCTAATAGACTATCCCTACACACATATCAATCTGCTTCATAATATTCTAGAAGTGTCCCTACCCACATACACACACAACAGTCTGTTTCATCGTGTTTTAGAAGGAGTATCTCTACATGCATACACACATAGCCGTCTGCTTCATCATGTTTTAGAAGAAATATCCCTACACTCTTAACAGTCTGTTTCATTGTGTTTTAGAAGGAGTATCCTTACACATATACCAGTCCGCTTCATTGTGTTCTAGAAGTCGTTTCCCTACACACGTACACACATAGCAGTCTCCTTGTTTGTGTTGTGAAAGTACCCCTACAAACATAACAGTCTGCTTCATTACGTTTTAGAAGAGGTATCCCTAACACATACACACATAACAGTATACTTCATCATGCTGAAGAAGTATCGCTACATGCATACAAAGTCTGCTTTATCATGTCCTAGCAAGTTACACATTTTGTGAATGACAGATTTTCTACCTGGGTTATATTTTGTACTTGAAATCATATTAGGCCAAAAATTATTAAAATAAAACTTTCTGTTACAGTCTCACTAATGCACATAATTAAGCGTACATTTGAGGATGCTGCAGAAATGTTGTTTCAATATGTTAGCTTTCGTATACAACATTATATCAATTTGCACAGATAATGGAGAATTTCTGTTCACATGGAAGACTGTCTTCTGCATTAGCTGCAGAGAGCCTTGTTCGATGTGCCACACTGTTAGAAAATCTCCAGGGATAACAGCACCAATGCTTAATTTGAGCCTGTGGTTGCCTTTGTGGGCCACCGGCATTCATTTTTGAGGACTAGCACTTATGTTTTTGCATCAGACATTTATCGAGCGCAAGAGAGGGGAACACAAACAATCCAGAAGGTCCACCATAAAAGGAGAAAGTAGAAACCTACAAGAGTGGGATAAAGGGCCAGGGGGTATCTGGTAGGGGGTCAAAGAGGAATCAGCAGGGGAGTAGCTTGGTCATTAAGATGGAGGGGGGTGAGCTTGAGATTTTCCAACAAATATGATAAGCAGGGCACATGAGAGGAGCTAGAGGGGCAGTGGAAAGGGAGATGAATGTATATTGGCAGGGGTAGAAGATGAGAGAAAACACAATATTTTGTAAAATAACCAACAATTTTGAAGACTTTTAAAGCAGAAAGGGGAAGTGTGTGTGTATTTTTGTCTGTATTTATGTAAAAAATCCTGGTGAAATCCGAAAGACGTGTCACCATACCCCACTAGAAAGCACCTGTACCCAACTATTTGCCAGAAAATACATTTATTAGAGGGGGTGTAACACCCCAAACAGCCCCTGGAAGCTACACCCCTGGGTATGAGATATGTTTAAGAGAAAGCAGCCTTGATAGTAGGTGTGCTGACATTTACTTGCACTGGGCGCGGGCTTTTGAGCAGAGGTTTAGGCACCGGCATGCATTCTTTTACAAATTAAGGGGCATACATATACTCCGTTTGTGCCGAATGTGCGTCAAAAATTTTGATGCACATTCGGTGCAAAACGTGCACCATATTTATACTATGATGCCCGACCCCCCGGACGTCAAAATTCCTCCTTGTGCGTCATTTTTTGGATGCTGGAAACTGCCTTGCGTTAATGACATGCAAGGTAGGCGTTCCCGCCCAAAAAATTACTTTAAGGCCTGGGCGCCTTATTTATACTCCTGCGTCATTTTGATGCACAGGAGGAGGCGGGCCTTAAAAAACAGCGCCCAGCCTGATGTGCGACGTTTTTTAACGCCTGGATGATGACAGGAGTTAAGGGACCTGTGGGCTCACTTCCATGGTCTCTGACCATGGAACCAGTCCAGAGGGGCCCTTCCCTGCCCCAGGGACACCCCCTGCCACCCTTTCCCACCCCTGGAGGACACCCATGGATGGTGGGACCCATCCCAGGTAAGTACAGGTAAGTTCAGGCAAGTATTATTATTATTTTTTTAAGTGGCATGGGGGGCCTAATTTGGGCCCCCCTACATGCCACTGTGCCCAATGGCCATGCCCAGGAGACAGAAGTCCCCTCGGCATGGCCATTGGGCAAGGGGGCATGACTCCTGTCTTTGCTAAGACAGGAGTCATTTCAATGGGGGTTAGGCGCCAAAAAAAGGCGCAAGTCCGGTTTGAGCCATGATTTTTTACTCAAACCTGACTTGCACCATTTTTTGACGCACAAACCCCATTTTCCCCTACGACAGCGCTGCCTGGTTTGAGTCATTTTTTTTTACTCTGACCAGCACCTGCTAATGTCAGTCCTTAAATATGGTGCCCTCATGGCATGTAGGAATGGCGTTAGCGGGTGGTAAATTTTTTTACCCAAACCAGCGCCAGCGCTGGTTTGCTTCAAAAAGCATAAATATGGGCCTAAGTACTTCCAGACACTTCCACTGTGCCTGTTCAGGATGGAAACAAAGTAAGAGAAACAGGAATTTTACCATCACCTTACATCTATTGGGAGACTTACTATGGTCTCTGGTTTTCCGCATGACCCATGCTTTAAACTCGTTTTTTATTGGTTACATATCTTCGGAAATATTTGAAGTTTTTCAATACAAACTTCACTTCTACATTGCTTAAGCCTTGAAAAAGTCAAGGGTGACGAAATACGTGTCGGCTGTTTTCTCTCAACTATGGGATTTGTATTGGCTTTCAATTCAGTTGCCGAATGTATTCTATTGGATCAGGGCATTTACTTCCCTGATACAGAACTAAGGAATAAAGGACTTTCATCATAAATCTGAGAAGTGCCGTGGTTGTCTTCTTCCTACTTCCATAAGGTACATGACCTCAGAACAGCACTTACTGGTGGTACCAAATTGCTCCAAAGCCCTAGAAAATTCCATTTTTTTTAAATAGCATGGCCAGCACTCCCGCAGCTACATTAATTACTCTTTTGCCTGGAACTTTGAAAATTCTTGCGCTCATTGCACTGGCTCAAGCAGAGCACCCAACTTCCTAATGTCCGTGCTTCTAGTTCCTTCGCCTGGGTTTTCCTAGCCAATCAGCAGGTACCAAAACAAAGGAGACAAGGGAGGAGCTCTTAAGCTGTCACATGCAAGGCATGAGTGTCTGATGCAGCACTGCATTTTTGCTTTGCATTGTGGTGCTTGGAGTTTTCTTTTTTTTCAATTGCAAGTGCAGACCATCAAGTGACAAAACAACTTGATTGGATGAGCAATTTCCGCCTGCGATAGGAAAACCTGAAAGCTCTGCATTGTGTCTGATATATTATGAAATGTCTACGATTACTTCATAACTCCTTGTCAGCGGGGCACGTCATTTTGATTCTGGGCTCTTCTTTACCATGTGAGTGCCTTCTGGGAATTGTGGTCTTCATCTAATTCAATTAGCCCAATGTGTTTGTCACAGGTGAAAACAACGGTTTGCCAAAAAGAATCCCAAAGGTGAAACTTATGCATCGCCTGACATGAAGTAATATTTTAGCTTTACTCAAAATGCTGCATCAACACGTCTGTTTCTATATACACCATGGTATCAAATGAGTTATTGTAGGTGATAGAAGCAAAACATTGGAATATTTCTTGTTAGCAAGACAATTCCAATACCAATTCCATCCTTGTTTATTTTACTACATAGAGGGAGTCAGTTGTCCCTGAGGTCTTCATCCCCTTTCCACCCATCATGTATTTTCTTTTATTTTCCTCTAATAGCTTGCGTTTCCATTATTTCACTCCAAGTGTGTGTCCTGTTAATTAATCAATCGTCTGCCTCTTGTTTCTGGAGTGCATTCAATCATAAGATGATTGATGTATGCTTGCGCATGGTCTCATCCTAGCTGTGGTCTAATACATTTTTCATTCGTTTTTTAAATAAAAAAAACAAATGGGCCCATGTTCAGTTCAATGAGTGAATCCCATTAGCAATAATTGGAAGGCAAGTTAGTGGTTCGAGAGGGGAGGCCAGTGGCTGAGCGGCGCAGCAGATGAACCGCTCGGTCTGCCTTGGAGGTAGGCCGCGCGCCGCAGCCGCGTCACTAAGACGGCGAGCTGTGGGGAGGGGGTGATGCTGATCTCTGAGCCATACCTCGCTGTCACTACGGTCCTCTGAAGAAGTAACAATTCTCTGAGGGGACCAGTGGAAGGAAGCTGCCGCATTCAGAGCCGCTCCAACACATTGCGTCTGGATGTGGCTCTCTCCCCTAGCCATCGGCAACACATCCATAGACGTCGTAGAATCTTGAGACGTGAACGCCTGCCATCAGTTCTACGAAATGTACATGCTACATGTCCATGCAGAGGCACGCGCATCAGAGCGCGAAGTGATGGGGGGGGGGGAGTGGAGGATAAGCGAATGAAGCAGGCAGCAGGAGGAGACAGGGGGCAGAAGTATTATATAAAATGATGCACCCCCCACAAGCTGGATCTCACTGCAGGAGAACTCAACCATGAGCTTCTCAAATCACAAAAATGCCTCCATCTTAACGTTCACGTGGCTCTAGCGTATTACTAGTCTGTCTCCTGTTTTCACAACGCTAAGATGGTGTTTACAATTCTCCATAAAGCACAGATCAACAGCCGTGTGTTGCCATAGCTAGTACATTTCAGTCACTGCTTGGAGATTCAGACAAATATAATGCTGATGGGCGTTTGAACGATTATTACAGGAAACTTTAATTTCAATTTAAACGAGTCATTATGCACTAACACTGTTTGTTTCTTTTTTTGTATTCTGGGAAACGGCTCAGTGGTCTGCAGCGAGTGTCTACAGGCGTTCTCTAGGTGATCTGCCTTGAAGATTTTGGCAGCTTCATAGACAAGTATTGGCAAAGCCGATCGGTCTTGCTGTTTGGCTTTGGCAGTACACACAACATCAACCGGAAAAACTGCAGGTGCGATGATGTATGCAGGCACATGTGTCGTGGCGCATACGCACGTGTCATGATGCCACATGCATGTGTCACCATGCACATGAACTCATCCCGAAACAGTTGCTATTTTTTCGAATTTACGGTCCCAAGATGTCAGTAGCTAATTTTGGTGCTTTAAATTAAAACAAAATAGATATGTGCAAAAGTGCATGAAAAAAAGAAAGAGCTGCCAGAAGCAATCTGCAGTTGTAGTTAATCAAAAACATCTTTTTTTTTTTTTTTTAAACCGAGCACAAGGTTAGTTGGCAAGGCAGATGAGAAATGGAACAGAAGGGGCCACTTTAAAAAGCGAAGAAGGACTGGGAATGCAACAGAATAGCTGCGAGGGTGATGTGGAAGCAACCCACGGGCCAGGCGGCAAGGAGGGCACAGTCATCCAACCGGAATAGAGAAGGGACTAAGTAAGAAACGGAGGAATGCCATCGAATAAGAAATGAGAAGCAGGGAAATGTGTCAAACCATAATCCACCCAGTGAAGAGCAAAGGGCTGGAGTAAAACCCACGATATCCACGTAATTTAATGTATTAGAGACAATAGGTCTTCAAAAACAGCTACAACTGTCTGTGGGCGGGGCCTAATAAATTAGAAGCTAAACTTGTATTTAAGACTTTACAAGTTAAGGGGAAAGATGACGTAGTTTTCGGTGTAATTTGCTGCTCAATCTAGTTACTCTGCTAGTGCAATAGCCCCAAATCTAGGTTTCAAAGACAAGTTTGGAGGCATTTCACTGTATTTTCAAATCAATTAAGTTGTCTAAGAGCTTTCCAGATTTGTATTACAGCTTTAAAAATGCATTTTTCGAATTTAAAATGTTTGTTTCACTATCATATGAAATATGTTATACTGTTTTATTAATTATCAGTTGTCATGATTGCCGCAGTCTTGAAAAAGCTGGGCAACACACTTTTAGGTTGATTTACTCCTTCAAAAATAATACATTTTGCAACCTTGACTTCCCTTTGTTTAAATATGTTGAAAAATGTGGTAATTTATTTGGTTTATTCGCTGTAAATAGGTGGTAAAGATGCATGGTGGGCCTTTTTAAATTTCCCTATGGGGTAAATCAGTACTTTAATTTTATTTAGCACTCACATAGGCGTCTGCTTCTAGTCTAGAAAAACATAACATCATCAAAAAACTTTGAGATCCCTGTAATTCAAAGTGCCCTCACATCTTGTTCCCTACTTTGTAGAGTGAATCACAAAAACGCATTTGACATGACGAGCCATCATTGATATTATCCCGATGAGTTCCAAGTGAAATGGATAACAGTAGTGCACAGATTCTTAAAGACATATTCGCATTCCTTGTTTTTTGTTTATTGTATGATGGGTTATTAATGATTTTTTTTTATAGATGCAAAGATTACTTTTTTAATGTAGACTCATGTTTTCCTCCGAACATTACCTGCTGTGCAATGCCAGGTAGCTGGGCACGAAGGTGTGGTTTACATATAAAAACAAATCATAAATTGTAAATCTTATATTTCCATACACGGACACTACATATTGCAAAGTTGGTTCCTCAAATATGACGGTATAATAATGTTGTGACAACCCATCCTAGGCTAATGTGACATCATTGCCTATGCTAAATATTCTCCTAATATGCATTAGAACTTTACCTGCTTTCCAAGTTCAAGGCAGGATAGCTGGATGTCCAGCACTGATTGGTTGGAGCGATGCTATCTTAATAAATGAGTGATTTATCTGTTGGCTGGGTTCTGGGAGCTAACAATTATTCCTAGGTCTTCTCCTTGAAACATCATGCACAATTGGGAGGGCAGTGAAGAATCGTGCTCGACGTCTCGTCTTGACGGAACTGTTCTTATGACCTGGAGAAGGGCATCACAAATAAATTGGTGGATCACCAGATGTGTATTCACCTTGAAATAATGAAATTTGGATGGCTATTGATGTGGTGTCTTCTCTTTAACAATTAGTAGCATTTCATGCTCCAGTGATGTATGCATGCATACTCAGTACAATGAGAGACACAGAGAAGGAAAGAGATGCACAGAGAATGAAGATGAGAGAAAAAGGAGTAAAAGCAACAAGGTTGGATTCTATGAGAGAGATGCATGAAATGTGGCACAATACTCAAATGACCGAAGGTGTGAGAGAGGGATGACGGAAACAGACCTGCCAACTGCGAAGAAAATGCACCGTGGGGGAAGGGAGTGGGGCCTTGGAAGGAGCAGGAGACATAAGAGGCACTTTTGCCCCCGTCCTACCTCCAAACCCCCTCATCCCCACAAAAAAAAACTTGCTTAGACTGGTGCAGATGACCTGGGATGATTTCACACCCCTTAATGGATGTTGGCATTTCAAAGCCTCCAAGAACGAAATGAAAATCCATTGTTTGCAGTGGTTTTCAGCTTGTTTTCCCTGCTACCATGTGATATCGACTCCTCATGGGGTGACAGTGTGAAGGGAGCCAATATTGTGTGTCATACAGTGGCACCATGTGAGTTGGCAGCTATGCGGAAAGGACAGAAGCAAGAGAGAAAGAGCTAGAAAGAGAGTGGGTGAGAGGTAAAGCTCGATCTGACTAGCTTAGTAGATCGGGCTTTGTGCCATTTGCACCGATGCACCCCTATTAACACCCCATGTGCACAAGGCAAAGTTTTTGTTCTGACCACAGTGTGTCTTTCCAGCTTTTGTGCATTGAATAGTAAAACACAGCTTAGAGCAAAGCCTTACTCCGAGCCTAAATATCACGTGATGTTTTTCTCTCCAGATTTTCGGCAGCCATTTTTTGGAGCTGCTAATGGGGCTGAGGAAATCTGACGCTGGTTATTATAATGGTATTTAACCCCTTATACGCCACAGACGTAATGGTTATGTTCGTGGCGGAACCTCTCAGGCACCACGGATGTAACCATTACGTCCATATACTGGCCCTCGGGTGAAGCGCCAGTGCTCCCCCAGAGGACCTCTCCCCCCACCCCTCCAGGCCAGGGTTGGAAGGGGAATCGCTTCCCCTTCCACTACCGCCCCCCGTTGTCTGATGACGTCAGGTCACGCGATCGCGCACTGACCTCATCAGAGGCCTGCCCTTCCGCGCTGGAAGCTGATCGGAAGAGAAATGCTTTTGCATTTCTCTTCCGATCACTGGAGGGGCCAAGAAAGGCATGAAAGGAGAGGAAAGGTCTTTCTTCTCCTTTTATGTCTTTCTCAGTAAGGCGATCGGGCAGCAGAAATGCCCACTAGACACCAGGAAAATGTTGTTTCTATTGTAATTGTCATGAGGGGAGTGGCCCCTTGGGCAAGGGCCGCTTCCCAGGGGGCCAATTTGTTTTAGGCCATTTCTGCCCCCCGGGGGCAGATCGGGCTAATATATGTAGGCCTATCTGCCCCCGGGGGGGCAGAAATCCCCTAGACACCAGGGATAAATTAAAAAAAAAAAAGAATTATGTGTGGGGAGCAACCCCTTTGACAAAGGTCGCTCCCTGGGGGACCAAATTAGGCCGATCTGCCCCCAGGGGGGCAGAAACCTGTAGACACCAGGGATATATATATTTTTTTATTTACTTTGTATTTTTATGTATGGGAGCGACCCCTTAGGCAAGGGTTGCTCCCCTGAGGGGGCAAATTGTAGTTAGGCCATTTCTGCCCCGCTTGGGGCAGATCGGCCTATTTTTGTTAGGCCAATCGACCCCCAAGGGGGGCAGAAACCACTAGACACCAGGGATTGGTGTGTGTGTGTGTGTAAGTGTGTGTTTTGTTTGGGGGGGCAGCCCCTTGGGCAAAGGTCACTCCATATGGGGGCAAATTACTGTTGGCCATATATGCCGACCTTGGGAGCAGATCGGCCTATTTTTGGAAGGCCCATCTGCCCCCAAGGGGGGCAGAAACCCCACCAGAGACCAGGGAAGATTTATTTTTCAAAATAAGAGGGTGGGGGTATGGCCATATCCCCACCCCCAAATAAATGGGGCCAGAGTTGTTCTGCCCACCAGTGGGCAGATTGGGCAATTACCCCAAATCCCCACCAGGGGGGGCAGACAGTCTACTAGATGTCAGGGAATAAAAAAAAAACTAAAAATAGTAGGGTGGTGGCTACCAACCAGTATGGGCCTGGTTATGCCCCCACCCCAACTGAAGGGGGTAACAGTCTTTCAGCTCTCCCCCTGCACACTAAAACATCTTATCCCACAGCAAGCAAGTGGACATTTGATTACTTTGGGTTTTGGTATTACATTTGGTTCATGAGAGCTTGGCTAACTCTCAAAATCGTCCCACTTGGAATGGTGAGGTCTGCACTTTTTGGACTTTGGGACGCTGCCATGTAGAAAATTCCACAAGACCTAGACACATCTGAAAACAAAACATCTGGTTGATTCCAGGGTGGTGTGCTTCACATGCACCGCACCATTTTCTTACTCACAATGCCCTGCAAACCTCACATCGCACATTTTTCCCACATGTTCGTGATGGAACCCTCCGGAATCTGCAGGAATCCACAAAATTCCTACCACCCAACATTGTTTCATCTATACCAATACAAATTCTGCTACACTTGTGAGCCTAAAAATGTTTTTTTTCAAACTGCCCTTTTGGACCCGCTTTGGTTCCCCCTCAATTTCGACATGTTTTTGGCTCTTCCCTGTCACAGGCGATTGGGCCACCTACACAAGTGAGGTATCATTTTTATCGGGAGATAGAGGAGAACGTTGGGTAGTAGGAAATTTGTCCCGGTGAGGTGATCCCACACAGAAATATGGGAAAAATTTGATTTTTTAGCTACATTTGAGGTTTGCTGAGGCTTCTGGGTAAGAAAATATTGGGGGATCTACACAAGGCACACCTCCCTGGAGTCTCTCGTGTGTCTAGTATTCAGAAATGTCTGGGTTTGGTAGGTTTCCCTAGATAGCTGCTGAGACCAGGACCAAAAACGCAGGTGCCCTCTCCCTCCGCAAAAACAGGTAGTTTTGTATTTAATAATTTTGATGTGTCCAGATAGTGTTTTAGGGCATTTCCTGGCGCGAGTGCTAGGCCTACCTATTTTGGCCCTTTCAGATTCCAGAACTTTCTGTCACCGAAATGTGAGGAAAAAGTGTTTTTTTGGCCAAATGTTGAGGTTTGCAAAGGATTCTGGGTAACAGAACCTGGTGAGAGCCCCACCAGTCACCCCATCTTGTATTCCCCTAGGTGTCTAGTTTTAAAAAATGCGCAGGTTTGGTAGGTTTCCCTAGGTGCCAGCTGAGCTATAGGCCAAAATCTACAGCTAGGCAGTTTGCAAAAAACACGTCAGATTTCAATGTAAAAATGTGATGTGTCTATGTTGCGTTTCCTGTCGCAAACATTATGCCTACCCACACAAGTGAGGTACCATTTGTATCGGTAGACTTTGGGGAACACGAAATAGTAAAACAAGTGTTATTGCCCCTTGTCTTTCTCTAGATTGTTCCCTTCCAAATGTAAGACAGTGTGTAAAAAAGACGTCTATTTGAGAAATGCCCTGTAATTCACGTGCTAGTATGGGCATCCCGGAATTCAGAAATGTGCAAATAACCACTGCTTCTCAACACCTTATCTTGTGGCCATTTTGGAAATACAAAGGTTTTCTTTATACCTATTTTTCAATCTCTAAATTTCAGCAAATGAATTGCTGTATACCCGGTATAGAATGAAAACTCATTGCAAGGTGCAGCTCATTTATTGGTTCTGGGTACCTAGGGTTTTTGATGAACCTACAAGCCCTATATATCCCCGCAACCAGAATAGTCCAGCAGACGTAACAGTATATTGCTTTAAAAAATCTGACATCGCAGGAAAAAGTTACACGTTGAGCAAAATGGCTGTTTTTTTCACCTCAATTTCAATATTGTTTTTGTTTCAGCTGTTTGTTTCTGCAGGAAACCCTTGTAGAATCTACAGAAATTACCCCTTGCTGAATTCAGAATGTAATCTACTTTTCAGAAATGTTTAGCTTTCTGGGATCCAGCATTGGTTTCATACCCATTTCTGTCATTAACTGGAAAGAGGCTGAAAGCACAAAAAATAGTAAAAATGGGGTATGTCCCAATAAAATGCCAAAATTGTGTTGAAAAATTGTTTTTTATGATTCAAGTCTGCCTGTTCGTTCCGGAAAGCTGGGAAGATGGTGATTTTAGCACCGCAGACCCTTTGTTGATGCCATTTTCAGGGGAAAAAACACAAGCCTTCTTCTGCAGGCCTTTTTTCCCATTTGTTTGAAAAAAAACAAAATTTTCACTGTATTTTGGCTAATTTCTTGGTCTCCTTCAGGGGATCTCACAAAGTCTTCGTACCTCTAGAATCGCTAGGATGTTGGAAAAAAAGGACGTCAATTTGGCGTGGGTAGCTTATGTGCACAAAAAGTTAGGAGGGCCTAGGTGGGAACTGCCCCAAACAGACAAAATAAAGCCTGGCACCTGAGGGGGAAAAGGCCTGGCAGCGAAGGGGTTAAGGTAAGCTATGTTGCGTTTACCTGAATACAAAATATGTTTTTATAGTTGGTGAAATGCAAAGTAGTTCTTTAAACTGGTGAAATAAGAGTGGTGTTTGTTTAAAGGTGCACTTCCTTAATTGTGCATTAACTCGTTTCACTGGTGCATTATACATGTTGGGATAAGAACACATAGTACATTTATAAGTTATTAGGAGCTGCTCCCCTTGTGACATTGCCCTGGATACTACTATAGTTTAATACTGAGGTCCAACGATTGGAAGCTTTGTCTACTCTGAATTGTCTTTCCTTTCTAGGGGTGCTTTGGGTTTTATATGTCCAGTTACTGTCCTGTCCTTGTTTACATTGTGACTGACAAAGTCAATAGTAAGGAGGTGAAAGGTGTCACCAGTAAGAACTGCATTTCTCTATTGCTGCCATTGCACTGTAGCTTGCTGTGACATCACAGAGTTTAGGACACCGCAGAGATGATGCCATCATTGTAGTTTATCAACCTGCTGATGTCCATTCCGATCACACACCGAGAGTCTTACTCACCCTGTAGCAATTATGGAAAAGCTAAGAACTTTCTAAAGAGTGCTTGTCTCTTCTCTCTTTAGACTTCCCCCTGTCTGAGATCCAGAGTCTGACTGGGATGGCAGGCACTTAGGTAGTGGGCATCAAGTCTATAGTCAGTGGGTCTATGACTGAGGCCTAGCTGTGAGATTTTTTTTTTGTTGCTCCAAGGTACTGTCCTCTCAGTCCACGACCTCATCACACCAGACCAAACAGGCTGGCTGTCCCTTTTCACAGCAGACAATGACATTGGGGTTGGCATTCCATGATGTGAGCCCCGTGCCCACTCTGGATGCCATTGTGGGCTTGTGCCTGTGGCGCCTCGAGAGACGCCTGGAGCTGCCCTGCAATGAGATTGGGTGGTAGGGGTGGAGGAGGTCTGGAAACGGGGGAGATAAACAAGGTCTGTGGGCTCAGTGCCATATTGTTTATTTATTTATTTTATTTAATGTATTTATAGAGCGCAACACCCATCCCTTAGGGGATGTCACAGCGCTAAATCTACCAATTCTTTCAACTGTGGGAGTGTGCAAAGAATTGTAATAGTAAAATAAGCCTTATTCCCTAAAATGTTTTTCTAAACCCTAGGTTGCTGTTGGTAAGGCACAAGTCCAGGGGTAGGGTTCCAGTGAGATGCTGCTAAGTGAGAAAATTAACGGCCCTGCAGTCTAGCTTTTTGCAAGAGCACTGTTACATGACCTCAGATCGCGGGGCACTGGAGTGTAGAATTCCACTTTGGCTTGTAAAATTTCAGTCCCTGTCCTGAGCCTCAAATGTGTGACATAAGAGTTTGAAGCTGGCTCTTTTTCGCATTGACAGCCAATGAAGGGAAGCCACGCAGGCTGAAGCCGAGCTGTAGCTGTCCACATTACAGATTAGTTTGGCAGTGGCATTCTGAATCACCTGGAGTCTTACAAATAGATAATCGTTGATGCCCACATACAGGGTGTTCTCATAGTCCAATCTACTCGTTCTGAGGGCTTGGACTACCATTCTTTACCAAGTGACCGGTGTCCATCTGAAAAGCCTTCCCAAGAGTTTAAGGATACCAAATCATTGCTGCAAACTGGGCTGACTTGGACCTGCATGGAAAGAGAGACATCAAAGATAAACCCAAGATGTTTTGCCTCATGCTGGAGTCCAGGGGCAGCTCTTAGTGAGGGAGGCCACAAAGTAGAGTTCCAAATCTGGTGGATTTCTCCGAGGAGTAAGATCTTTGTTTTATCAGCATTTCATTTTAGACAGTGGTCTTTCATCCAGCTTGCCACTTCAGAGAGGGTTTCCCCATGTCCCCATTTGATATAATCAACGGGGTGCCATCTAAATACGAAATGACCACAAAACCCTATTTCTTTACAAACTTTGCTGGAGATGAGGCATAAATGTTGAAAAGAGTGGGGCTGAGGGAGGAGCCTTGAGGTACGTCTCATTTAGAAACATGTGACAGCGATCTAAAAGTACTCAACTGAACTGTATTTGTCCTATTCTTTGGGAAAGAGCTAAACCACTGTAAGATTTTAGAGTGGAGGTTAATTTTATGCAGTTTTCTAATCAGTAGGCTGTGGGAAACAGTACCAAAAGCTGCTGACAGGTCAACTACTGACCTGATATTATCCAGTACCATAAAAGAGTAGACTCCGTGCTATTATTAGCTTGTAAGCCAGTCTGTGAGGAATCTGATAGTTTGTTATCTTCTAGGAAATCAGTTATCTGGCCTTTTACTAACTTTTTCAAGATTTTAGACATCTATGGAAGCAGAGACTTAGGCAGGTAGTTGGAGAGAATAGAAGCACCCAGACATTTTTTTCTATAAAGGTGAAATTAGGGGTTGCTTCTAAATATCTGGGTAGGATGCCTCTGATAGGAATAGACTAAATATTTAGGGAAAAAGGGACTCAGTGTAGTGGCGAATTATGCGTACCTAAAGTGAGGACAGGGATCAAGAGGGAAGTCAGACTTGATCTCCATCATCAACTTTGCCAACTTTTCATCTGTGATTTTTTCAAAGGAGCCCAAGTGAATAACCGCATCTGGGTGAGAGCCCATAGTTTCTCTCGAGAACTCCTCCAAAGGAGGTAGAGTATGACAAGATGGATACATTTTCTCAATTTTATGAGTGAAAACGTTTTCGATTTCCTCACAGTGGGCTGCTGTGGAGAGAATTGTTTGTGAAAGACATCCAGGCTGGGCAAGTTCTTTCACGATTTTGAGCAATTCTTTTCAGGAGCTGCTATTGTCTTTTTTTCTTTTGATGATGTAGTCTTTATTTGGACTCCTCAAGCCCTTATGATATTATTTCAGTTCCTTTTTATACTTTAGCTGATCTATTTTATTTTTTGTATACCTCCACGTATGTTCAAGTGTTTTACATTTCCTTTTAGCTAGCCTTATTTCAGTGGAGTACCATCTTTCAGAACTCGATTCTCTAGCTGATTGATTTATTTTCAACGGAGCGCAACTATTTAGAGAACTAGAAATAGTAGCATTGAAGTTTGCAATGTGATTAGCAAGAGAATTATCTTGGTTGGTAAGTGGAGAAGTAAAGTGTTTGGAAAATATTTCACAATTTATAGGGCTCCAAGATCTTTTGGGGACAGAGGAAGAATTTGAAGATTTTTTTATTATTTGATAATGTAACAGAGGAGGAAACTAAGAAATAATATATCCAAATTAATGGGGCAATGTCCAATATTTTAGTGACCTCTATGTTTGTAGGTAGGAGATCTAGGCCCATATTTATAGTTTTTTAGCGCCGCATTTGTGCTGCTTTTTTACGCAAAAACAGCACAAAGTTACAAAATACAATTGTATTTTTCTAGTTTGCGCCACTTTTGTGTCAAAAACTGAAGCAAATGCGGTGCTAAAAAAGTATAAATATGGCCCTAGTGTGTGGCCGGCTTTATGGGTAGTAAATGGTTGTGAAGAGGCGACAGTCCATTTCATCCCTCTCATTTGAAAAGGGCTCCAGACCTGCAGAGGTGCCGCACCGCTGGGCCCCTTAGGGTGGGAAAACTGTGATTCGAGGTGCATTTCCATCCATCTCCCGAAAGGGCGTCCCATGTGCTGATTTACTCTGTGTGTCATTGTCTTTGTTTTCTTGCATCCTCCGCGTACCCTTTTGTTTCTCTCAAATCCTTCACCTGGTGGCATCACAAAGCGGGGAGGAGCAGCACTTAATTTGTAAAAGAATATGTTCCATTTTTGTTCAGAAGCCTGCAGTTGGCACTATCACAGATCCGGGTGCCGAATTCCAAGGCTGCATAGACTTGAATCCCCCTCATGCCTGCTTAATCCACCACCAGACACTCCCTAACTTTTTATATCTTTCTTGCAGGTTGCTTCTCATCCATGTTTTCTCCCTTTGTTACTATTTTCCATGTTTCTCTTCCTCCTCCTTTCTCCTTTTTGTGTTTTTCTCTCTCTTGCTCTAGTTTGTTGAGTTAAAAAAAACTACTGGTTCTGAAAAATGAGCGCTGGTGGGCCCCGCCCGCAACCACCATCCCAAATCAAGCACAGGGGAGTAGGATAAGGAGGAGACATTGCTGGTAATTTATTCACCTATTGCTTCAGGGTAATTAATTAACACACTATAGATTATTCATGATATACCACATGCAGGTCAGATTTTGCGGTTTCGTCAAGAACAGCTCCTCGCTTCAGTTCTATCCTCTTTTTTAATGTACTGCCATTTGCAGCAAGAGAATTAGACATTAGTACCTCGACTCTCAAGTTTCCAAAGCTAGTACCTTTCCTTCTTTTGGATCGCATAAAAAGAAGACGAAGAAGGTACATTTTTTTTTTTACCTTTGTGGCAGAATAGGGTAATTTAGATTAGCATTTTGAAAATAGGAAAACCTATGTTAGAAATGGGGTCTTTGGTTGGCAGTCAGGTTACCCCCTGTCCAAGCAAGGACCCTGACTCTAGTCAGGGTAAAGGAGAATCACACTCAGTTAACCCCCGCTCACCCCGTGGTAGCTTGGCCCGAGCAGTCAGGCTTAACTCCAGAGACAATGTGTTGAGTATTTGTACCAACACACACAGTAATACAGTGACCCACTACAAAATGACCCAACACAGGTTTAGAAATATATTAAATATTTTATCTAAATGAACAAGACCAAATACGATAAGAATTCACAATATGAAATTAAAAATATGAATTTGGCACTTGAAAGCAAGATGGGCAAAAGCAAGTGGGTAAACTATGGCGTCGTAACCTAGCCGTTTTCTACAATGCGACGCCAATGGCGCAGTTTACGGAGCCGGTCATGCCCCAGGTACAGTACCTTCAGAACAAGTAGAAAACAGGCCGGTGCACGGAGTCAGGAAGAGCGGCTTTGCGGTTCCGGGCAGCTGCGTCTTTAGCGAAGTCGCACGGCGTTATCCGGCGTCAGTAGCCTGGATTTTCTCCAGGAATACACTTCCAGGGGTCCTGGAACTGGAATGGCACCCTCTGGCAAGCTAGAGTCCACAGCAAGTAGACTCAGGTCTAGATGGTGAAGCCTTTGCTGTCCCTGAGGCTTCTAAACAGGAGGCAAGCTCTACTCCAAGCCCTTGGAGTCACTTCTCAAGCAGGAATGCAACAAAGTCCAGTCTCTGTCCCCTTGCACAGGCAGAAGCAGCAACTGCAGGATAGCTCCACAAAGCACAGTCACAGGGAGGGCAGCACATCTCCTCAGCTCTTCAGCTCTTCTCCAGGCAGAGGTTCCTCTTGAATCCTTGAAGTAATCTGATTTCTGGTGTTTGGGGTGCTCTTCTTATACCCCTTTCCACCTTTGAAGTAGGCATATTTCAAAGTGAAGTCTCAAGTGTCTGTGAGATCCTTTCTTATCCAGGCCAGGCCCCAGCCACACACCAGGAGGTTGGAGACTGCATTGTGTGAGGACAGGCACAGCCCAGCTAGGTGTCAATGCTCACGTCTCCCTCCCCTCTAGCACAGATGGCTCATCAGGAAACGCAGACTACATCCCAGCTCCCTTTGTGTCACTGTCTATGGAGCGGTGCAAACAGCGAACTGTTAAACTGACCCAGACAGGGAATCCACAAACACAGAGTCACAGAAATGGTTTAAGCAAGAAAATGCTCACTTTCTAAAAGTGGCATTTCCAAACATACAATCTAAAAACAAACTTTACTAAAAGACATGTTTTGAAATTGTGAGCTCAGGGAGCCCAAACTCCAAATGTCTATCTGCTCACAAAGGAAATCTACGCTTTATTCATATTTAAAGGCAGCCCTCAGGTTAACCTACGAGTGAGATAGGCCTTGCACAGTGAAAAGCGAATATGGCAGTATGTCACTGTCAGGACATATAAAACACATTAGTATATGTCCTACCTTAAACATAAACTTCACCCTGCCCATGGGGCTACCTAAGGCCTACCTTAAGGGGGCCTTCCATGTATGAAAAGGGAAAGTTTAGGCCTGGCAAGTGGGTACACTTGCCAAGTCGAATTGGCAGGTTAAAGCTGCACACACAGGCACTGCAGTGGCAGGCCTGAGCCATACTTACAGGGCTACTAACATGGGTGGCACAACCACTAGTAGCATTTGATTTACAGGCCCTGGGCACCTCTAGTGCACTTTACTAGGGGCTTATTAGTAAATCAAATATGCAAATCCACATTTTATATAGGAGCAGTTGCACTTTAGCACTGGATGGCAGTGTTAAAGCACCCAGAGTAAAAAAAAAAAAAAACAGCAAAAATGGAGTCCAGCACACATCAACAACCTGGGAAACAGAGGCAGAAAGTTAGGGGGAGACCACGCCAAGGATGCCAAGCCTAACAACCTACATTTGTTTTTATGTTGAATGCAAAATTACATAAAAAACAAAGTTTAGATTAGGAATGTGATTATTCCTATGAGTCCCTCATGGGCAAAGATAGAGTTCATTGTAGTCATGCTGGACTAGAATCTGAGGACATCAATGGGTGCCTCACAGCAAACACTGTGTTTCTCCCTCAATGCACATACATTTTGCACTGAGTAGTGCATACATCTCTGCTTTCACTAACACACGCATGCTTACACTCAGTCACATTCACTCATACACACACTCTCTTTTACATAAGCACAGTCTCACCTACAAGCATGCACACAGCATACATTTAAAATATTTATTTACTTACCGCAGCTGTGACCCCTGGTAACGCCTAAATGACGTCCATGGAGCTAGAGCTCCTACCCTATTCACATCCCCTCTATCACTTTTCCTTTCACAAAGTCTCAGCTTATCCCTGGTCTGTTACGCAACCTAAATGCATTCCGTCCATGGACTCACTGATCAACACCGTTTGTCTTCAGTCCTTAATGTCACGGTTATTGTTGGGCCATGTTATTACCACACGTGGTTTGTTCCTAGAGATGGATCTCTGTGTGGTGTCATTTGGTTCCCTGGGTTGTACCTCTGCCTCCTATGGAGAGATCCTTGCTATCATTCTTGATTCTTGGACCCAGGTCCCACTCTTGACCATTCTCAAAGACCCCTTGACTGAGAGACTGTGGTCCACGTAGAGAAACTTACAAAGCGTGAGACTAATTTATGTTGTGTGGCCCACATGCAATTAGTGAAGCTGCTCCTGTTTTTCTCCTTTTTGCTCCCACTTTTCTGCTACGTTACCCTCTTCTGTGTGTTGTTTTGCTTGTGTTCGCTTACCGCGTGCTCCTCTCTGTATTTCACTTGCCATTTATCCCAAGAACGAACATACTAACAACATATAAACCCAAGAAGCTTAAAACAATAGGATCAGAAAAATGTAATTCTCATGACACATCTCACCCTTCCAATTCAATGAAGGCTCATGACAGTAGCTCCTACGACGTCACCGAATGTTGACAAGTATCAACTATCCCAGAGAACATTATTTTACTGTTATATATTTTTATTTTATTACTGGCACGTCACACCTTGCACATGGATTGGTTAAATATTTGTTTTTACAAAAGGGACATGGGAGGGGAAATAAAAACTATGCTTGGCATACTTTGAGGTGGTAAAACTGTTGTCAAGTCGACATTTTGTTTTATTAACTAAAAACAAAGGGGCTGATTTAACAGCCCCTAGCGCCTCCTTTCACCACATTAGCATCATTTTTTTTACGTTAATGTGGTCCAATGAGGCCAAAATCCCAGCACTAAATTTACAGCTGGCGTTAAAAGAAAGCATGCCATTGTTTACAATAGGCCTCAATGGGCTTTACAGGATTAAGGTCAAAATGTGTGGCGCTGATCCTGCAAAGCTCCGAACTAGCGTCCAAACTTTGGACGCTAGTTCCCTAACTACCGCCTTGGTGCACCGTATCATGGATACGTCGCACACATGGTGGAGTTGGGGTGGCGCTAAGGGGCGAGAAAAGTGGCGCTCCACTGGGTGCACTGCCACTTTTCTCAAATCAGGGCCAGGATATTTTTGAATCCACTATTCATCTTGCCTAGCTTTTATTTACAGATTAATCATTACAAACTGATTCTAACTTTAGAGGCAAATGAAGTTATAGAGGCATGCTGGTTTTATAGAGAGTGATTTTATGTGTCACCAGCCCTCATCTCTTCTCTGGAGATGAAAGAGCCTGTGAGAGAGCTCATTAATCAGGAAGACATCCTGATACTAAGGCTGTCAAAAATCCTTTTATGACCAGTTGAGCAGAGGTGAGTCACATTGAACTACTAATTGATTTCCTCTGACATTAGGTACTTTTGATTGACTCTACATTATTGATTGTATGGATTGAAGAACGCACTGTCAGTGTCACCTTTTTTTCTACATGATGAGCTCTCGGTGTACAATTCTTTCTCATCTGTTATTAAAGAACAACTTTCTTTGTTGTTGCTTGCATGATTAAATGTTGTTGCAGAAAGTTGCAGAATGGTTTCCCTGCTAGCGATCACATATGCTTTAGCTGGAATCATTTATAAAAACTCATGCAAATACTTACATGCATTTGAAAGATTGTCCAGCTAAGATTTTGCTTCACTGATGATTGCAAGTCCACAGTAGTCACCATCAACCTTTCATTTTAATAAAGTTAAAATGTATTCTCATATTTTATGGCCTCCGTTATGAATGCCTTGGAATTTGGGTGTTAAATTTCAAAACCCAATAAATAAAAAAAGAATACCTTGGGGACTGTCATTCCTCAGGTGTAATAAATGACACCAGTTTTGAGTTTCTCTATGTAAATGGGGAATAACATTTAGGCCCTCATTCTGACCTTGGCGGTCGGCGGAGAGGCGGCGGTCGGACCGCGAACAGACCGGCGGTCAGAAAAATGGCATTCTGACCGCGGCGGTCACCGCCGCGATCGCCCGCCACTTCCCCACTCCGACCGCCACGGCGGTCATGACCGCCGGGCTGGAGTTTGCGCACTCCGGCCCGGCGGTCGTCCCAAGACCGCCAACGGTATCATGACCCTGCCTACTGCCGCGGTTTCTTGCGGTCGGGAACCGCCATGCGAACCATGGCGGTAAGCACTATCGGGGCCAGGGAATTCCTTCCCTGGCACTGATAGGGGTCTCCCCCACCCCCCACTACCCACCCGAGTCCTCCCCCCACACCCCCCTGCCACCCCCCAGAGGTGGTACGAACCCCCTCCCCACCCCCACCCCGACATGCACATACATGCACCCCGACATGCACACACCCCCAACATGCACATATACACACCCCCTACACACACATACACAACGGGGACACATACCCGCACACATACATGCAGACATGCGCACCTGCCGAACAGCACACATTACCCATAGACACAGCAGCACCCCCCGCCCGCATACACGCACTCACACACCCCCTCTACACACTCACACGCACACCCCCACACACGCCCACATCACACAACACCCCCCCTCCCCCTCCCCTCACGGACGGTCAACTTACCTTGTGCGTTGGTCCTCCGGGAGGCGACGGGAGCCATGGGGAGGTGACCGCCAACAGAACACCGCCAACAGAAGACCGCCACACAGATATGTGGGTCGTAATTCTGTGGGCGGTGTTCTGCTGGCGTGGCGGTGGAGGTTGACCAGTCTCCACTTTTCCGCCGACCGCCAGTGCGGCTACTTGCGGTTTCCCGGCGGAACGCTCCCAGCGGTCGGAATGCGCACAGCGGCATACCGCTGCAGTCGGCGGTCTTCACCGCGGCGGTAACTCGGCGGTCTCGCGAAAAGACCGCCAAGGTCAGAATGAGGGCCTTAGTGTCTTCTTTCATACCAAATACTGCATCCCCTAAAATTTATTTACTACCATTTCTCACCCAGCAAATGTCATCAGGTTTGACCTGCTGAAAGTTATTGGTGGAACATTTTACAGTCAAAATTATAATTCTGATACCAAGGCAAACAGTGCACAGCTGTTTGGCTCTTAGAAGCACTCATAAAGGGGGCATTAATGTTCAATACGTTTGGGGGGTAAGCAATGTTGAAGAAAAGAGATGGCGATAATCCTTGTACTGGTGAATATTTTTCTTGGGGTATCACTGCTGTCACAATCTTCGTGTCATAGCATTGTGTTCATAATGCTCTCAACACAGCACTGTTGTCATAATGCCCTCAGTACAACGGCATTACACTGGTCACAATTGTACTTCAGATTGACATAGCACTGGTGTCAACATCTGCTTTACACATTAACATAAATTGCTGATGTATTTCTGTTGAGTTATTGTCAAAGCACTGCTGACATAATTCACTCACAAAAACCTGCAGCACTGTTTATTCTTGACATATCAACATTACACTTAAGTCATGATTCTCCTGATATGTCGACATAGCGCTGCGTCGTCAAAATGAAGCATCCAGCACAGAGTAGCAGTGCTGTCATATTACAACCAACAGTTCAACGTAACAAGGCGATCTACCTTAAGATTGCACCGGAATATTACCCTACCAAAATGTGGAGGACCGAAGCACTGACAAGGTAAGTATATATAGGTCAGTATGTATACTTCAGATCTATTTACCTTGACAATATAGAAACAATATAGAAACACACACACGTGCACACGCACACACACGCGCGCTTACAAGTATAAATCTTCAAGGTACATAGGGGCATATTTATACTCCGTTTGCGCCGAATTTGCGTTTTTTTTTTCGACGCAAATTCGACGCAAAACTAACTCCATATTTATACTTTGGCGTTAGACGCGTCTAGCGCCAAAGTTCATGGAGTTAGCGTCATTTTTTTGCGTGAACACCTTCCTTGCGTTAATGAGAGGCAAGGTAGGCGTTCCCGTCTTCAAAAATGACTCCGATGCTATTGCGTCGGATTTATACTCCCGGCCAAAAATGACGCCCGGGAGTGGGCGGGACTAAAAAACCTGCATTTGCGCCGGATTTTAGCGCCTGGGTCAGGGCAGGCGTTAAGGGACCTGTGGGCTCAGAATGAGCCCAGAGGTGCCCTCCCAAGCCCCCAGGGACACCCCCTGCCACCCTTGCCCACCCCAGGAGGACACCCAAGGCTGGAGGGACCCATCCCAGGGAAGAAAAGGTAAGTTGTGGTAAGTTTTTTTTGTAATTTTTTTTTGTGGCATAGGGGGGCCTGATTTATGCCCCCCTACATGCCACTATGCCCAATGACCATGCCCAGGGGACAGAAGTCCCCTGGGCATGGCCATTGGGCAAGGGGGCATGACTCCTGTCTTTGCTAAGACAGGAGTCATGTTAATGGCGTCTGGGCGCCCAAAAAAAATGGCGCAAATCGGGTTAAGACGATTTTTTTGCCTCAGCCTGACTTGCCCCATTTTTGGACGCCCAAACGCCATTTTTCCCTACGCCGGCGCTGCCTGGTGTACGTGTTTTTTTTTTCACGCACACCATTCAATAAATACGGCGCCCGCATGGCGCTTCAGAATGGCGTTAGCCGGCGCTAATTGTTTTGGCGCAAAACTGAGTTAGCGCAGTTTTGCGTCAAAAAGTATAAATATGGCCCATAGATCTGGAGTTAACAACACTACTGGCATACTTAACTATATGCACTTGCCACGTCATTGGTTTGACCCTTACGTCTGATCACAATACTTAGGTAACACAATGTTACTGCAGTTGAGATTGTAACTTACAACCCATAGCACTGGGTGCGATATTTGCTTGATATAGTGTAATGGCACTACTGTCGCAATCCCCTCAACATGTCGACATAGCATTGCTGCCAAAATTCTTTTGATACATCTATACTGGAACGGTGGCGCAATTCATCCAGTGTGGCAACATAACACTGGTGCCATTAGTCTGCAGACTGAGCAACTTAGCGCTGTCATGATCATCTAAACACTTTGACATAGCGCTGGTGACACATTTTATAGCTACAAATTAGTGGCATGCCACTCAGTGCATTTCATTCTATTTGTATATGCAGGCACTGAACTCAAAGACATCCAATCAGAAAGGCACCTAACTGAGAAACATTGACTTCAGCTCTTTCCAAAACCAGAGACATCTCGAGTATCAGGGAGACAAGAAGAGCGAAGCATCTTTTGGTCCTCCACTGGAGGGGGGGCATTTTCGAGCAAGCAATGAACACAATGGGCTGCGCTACAAGTGGGCCGGATAATTAGGATCCCTGTGCAAACATCCACAGAGATGGCTATCACAAGTGATGTGACGTTTTAAAGTTTACCACTCCCTGTAATTACGGTATGCAGTAAAGTACGTAACCTTTGTTAAACTTTGGAATGTCAAACCTGATCATGCAGCTCGTGTGAAAACGTCTTGTGGGATACTGGGCAAGAGACTAGAACAAGTGTCCCCCAACATGCAGTATTCTCTCGTGTTTACAGCATTCAGCTGAGGCACAGCTTTGGAATTATGATCTGCCGGTGCCTGTGTAGCTCCTAAAGATCTCAGCATGCTGCTTCAAAGCACACTGGGACGCAAATGTACGAAGGGAGGAACAGGGAAAGAAGGACAGAACAGAGGAGAAAAGGGGAACAGGCACTGGGCAAAAAAGGCTCTCATAAGCACGTTGGTACTGAACCGGTGTCTCATTAACCCGGTACATTAGTGCTTACTTTGAGCCGGTGGTTTCCGGTGCAGGGCACTGGCACTTATTTTTTAGGGCCAGCACTTATTCTTCTTCTTTAAGCATTTCTTGTGAGCAAAAGACACTTATGGGAAAGATGGAGGAAGAGAAAAACGAAAACGCGTCCCAAAGGGAGAAAGCAGAAAGCTGCAAGAGTGAGCTGAAGGGGCAGGGAGTGGCTGTAAATGGTTTAAAGAGGCTGTAAATGGATTAAAGAGGCCTGAGATGGCTTCAGGATTATGTTGCCTCAGCACTCAAATTCACATTTAAATACAGCAACCGCGTGTTTCAAAGGAGAGCGTTGGGCACCGGCACCTTTTTATTTACAAATTAAGCACTGCTGTAAATATTCAGTATGCACTAGTGCCGAAGTAGATCTCTTATCTCAGCAGAAAAGCTATCACTTTTTCTAAATTCTGCTCATCTTCCTTTGAGGTCTGTGGCTTTCAACTTATCTTGTTCTGATGTACACTGATAAACTGGTATTCAATGAGGCTATTCATGGTCTCTGCTCCCCCACCACATCTTAAGACCTAAAAATATATGGACTTCACTTCATACTTACCTTGCTGAACTCAGTACACCCCTTGAACTCCCTTACACCCCACAATGACAAACGCTGATTTTTGTCCTTACTCAATTGGGCCTTTGTTCAATCTCCCAATGAGCGATTGAGCCCTGTGAACCAGGTACTGGAATGTTGTCTTACTATTTGCCAAGTTAAATGTGCTCCCTTAGGGCCAGATTTACAAGGCCCTGGTGCCCCTTAGTGCCACATTTGCGGCAAACTTTTTGCTGCAAAGGTGACACTAACGGGCCACTACAATAGCACCATATTTACAAGCTGGCACAAACTAAGTTTGCACCACATTGTGCATAATATATGCATGATGTACGCAAAGGGGGAGTTCCCTCGTTAGAGGGCCGCTAAAAACGGTGCAATGAAATCTACAAGATTCCATTGTGCCATTTCTAGCCTCATTTTTAACGCCTGCTTAATGCGACCCCTTAGGCAAGGGTCGGTCTCCTGGAGGGCAATTTTATTTTAGGGAATTTTTGCCCCCCTTGGGGGCAGATCCGCCTATTTTTCTGAGGCCAATCTGCCCCCATAGGGGGCAGAAACCAGTAGAGACCACAGAATTTTTTTTGCCCCAATTTCACACAAGGGGAGTGACCCCTTGGGCAAGTTTCCCTTTCCTGGGGGGCAAATTCATTTAAGGCCATTTCTGCCCCCTTGGGAGCCAATCATCCTATTTTATTAGACTGGTCTGCCCCCAAAGGGGGCAGAAACCACTAGGCACCAAGTATTTTTTTTTGGGGGGGGGGGATTTTTTACAGATGGAGAGTGACCCCTCAGGCAAGGTTCGTTCCCCTGGGGGGCAAATTTAAACCACTTAGGTACCAGGGATAGGTGTGTGTGTTTTGTTTGTGGGGGCAGCCCCTTGGCAAGAGTCACTCCCCATGGGGGCCATTACTGTTGGTCATTTATGCCCCCCATGGGGATAGATCGGCCTATTTTTGTAAGGCCCGTCTTCCCCCGGGGGGGCAGAAAGCCCACCAGAGACCAGGGAAGATTCTGTTAAAAAAAAAAGAGGGTGGGGGAACACAGAATAGAAGAACAAGTGTTATTACCCCTTGTCTTTCTCTAATTTTTTTCCTTCCAACTGTAAGATAGGGTGTAAAAAAGACATCTATATGAGAAATGCCTTGCAATTCACATGCTGGTATGGGAATCCCGGAATTCAGAGATGTGCAAATAACCACTGCTTCTCAACACCTTATCTTGTGCCCATTTTGGAAATACAAAAGTTTCCTTGATACCTATTTTTCACTCTTTATATTTCACCAAATGAATTGCTGTATACCCTGTATACAATGAAAACCCATTGCAAGGTGCAGCTCCTTTATTGGCTCTGGATAAACCTACAAGCCCTATATATCCCACAACCAGAAGAGTCCAGCAGACGTAACAGTATATTGCTTTTGAAAATCTGACATGGCAGGAAAAAGTTACAGAGCAAAACGTGGAGAGTAATGGCTATTTTTTTTACCTCAATTTCGATATTTTTTTATTTTAGCTGTTATTTTTGGTAGGAAAACCTTGTGCGATCTACACAAATAACCCCTTGCTGAATTCAGAATCCTGTCTACTTTTCAGAAATGTTTAGTTTTCCAGGATCCAGCACTGGTTTCACACCCATTCCTGTCACTAACTGGGAGGAGGATTAAAGCACAACAAATAGTAAAAATGGGGTATGTCCCAGTTAAATGCCAAAACTGGGTTGAAAAATGGGGTTTTCTAATTCAAGTCTGCCTGTTCCTGAAAGCTGGGAAGATGGTGATTTTAGCACCACAAACCCTTTGTTGCTGCCATTTTCTGGGGTAAGACCACAAGCCTTTTTCTCCAGCCCTTTTTCCCCATTTTGTTTTAATCAAAATTTTTGCTGTATTTTGGCTAATTTCTTGGTCTCCTCCAGGGGAACCCACAAACTCTGAGTAACTGTAGAATCCCTAGGATGTTGGAAAAAAGAACACACATTTTTCATGGGTAGCTTATGTGGACAAAAAGTTATGAGGGCCTTAGAATGAACTGCCCCAATTAGGCAAAAAACGGCCTGGCACCTGAGGGGGAAAAGGCCTGCCTGCGAAGGGGTTAAGATTTCAAGAGTGGCATTACCATGAAAAGAAGCATTGCTATGTTCAGTTTTTGATGGATTCAGGGCTTGGATTGTGGCTTGAAAGTCTGGTTTTAGCAAGTATCACTAGACTTTGTGAAGAACAGAAAACTGAGCCATATGAGTTGTTTGTGAACTGGTGACATATTTACATTGCTTTCTTCAGTTGCATAATGAACAGCATATTTCACCCAAATCAGAGCTAGAACTGGCCAAAGGTTTACATGCTTTTCTGAGCATAAGGCAATTTATTTCATACTGCTTATTGCTATAGTGTTGCTATGACATTCCTTTTGTCATAACGCTGATGAGCTGACAATTTCATACTGTTAGACTTTTCATCCTTGGCGTGGTCTCCCTTAACTTTTTGCCTCTGTTCCCCAGGTTATTGATGTGTGCTGGACTCTGATTTTGCTGTTTCTATTACTCTGGGCACTTTACCACTGCTAACCAGTGCTAAAGTGCAAGTGCTCCTGTTTAAAATGTGTATGTAATTGGTTCTCCATGATTGGCATATTTGTTTTACTGTTAAGTCCCTAGTAAAGTGCACTAGAGGTGCCCAGGGCCTGTAAATCAAATGTTACTAGTGGGCCTGCAGCACTGGTTGTGCCACCCACACAAGTAACCCTGTAATCATGTCTCAGACCTGCCACTGCAGTGTCTGTGTGTGTATTTTTACACTGTAAATTCGTCTTGGCAAGTGTACCCACTTGCCAGGCCTAAACCTTCCCTTTTCTTACATGTAAGGCACCTCTAAGGTAGGCCCTAGGTAGCCCCAAGGGCAGGGTGCAGTGTATGGATAAGGTAGGACATATAGTAATGTGGTTTATATGTCCTGACAGTGAAATACTGCCAATTTTGTTTTTCACTGTTGCAAGGCCTGTCTCTCTCATAGGATAATATGGGGCCTACCTTTCAATATGATTAAAGTGTAGATTCCCCTAGAGAGTAGATGGACATGTGGAGTTTGGGGTCCCTGAACTCACAATTTAAAAATACATCTTTTAGTAAAGTTGGTTTTGAGATTGTGTGTATGAAAATGACACTTTTAGAAAGTAAGAATTTTCTTGCTTAAACCATTCTGTGACTCTGCCTTGTTTGTGGATTCCCTGTCTGGGTCAGTTTGACAGTTGGGTTGTTTTTCACCTCACACTAGACAGTGACACAAAGGGAGCTGGGGTGTAGCCTGCATTTCCTAATTAGCCATATCTGCTAGGAGGGAGGGGTGGAGTGGTTACTCTCATCTGAAAGGACTGTGCCTGCCTCTGACAATGCGGACTCCAACCCCCTGGTGTGTGTCTGAGGCCTTGCCTGGGCAAGGCAGGATTTCACAAGTAGGTATGAGTCCCCTTTGAAGAAAGACTAAAATGGGTATAAGAAGGGCACCCAAATCTACAGACTTTAGAAACACTTCTGGAACCAAGAGGAACCTCTGCCTGGAGAAGAGCTGAATAGCTGAGGAAGAAGAGCTGCCCTGCCTGTGACTGTGCTTTGTGGAGCTATCCTGCAGTTGCTGTTTCTGCCAGAGTAAGAGGGCAAAGACTGGACTTTGTGTGCCTTCCATCTTGAGAAGAAATCTCCAAGGGCTTGATCTAGAGCTTGCCTCCTGTTGTTTGAAGTCTCACGGACAGCAAAGACTTCTCTCTGCCAGCACCTGGAGTCTCTGAAGAGACTCCTACTCTGCCCTGTGGTGCCCATCCAGTTCCTGGGACCCTGAAAGGAGAAGCTGGCAGCCTAAAGAAAAGAAAATCGACGCACAGAGTGCCGTGCGGGAAAAAGATTGACGTGAATCCGATCTGTGGCTGAAAAAACGACACACAGCCGGCTCTGCAGCTGAGAAACGACGCTCGCAGGAAACGTGACCGAAAAATCAACGCACGGAGCAGGAGAAACGGCGCGCAGCATCGCTGACAGAGGCTGGGAGATCACAACCTGCGCTGCAGGATTTTCGGATCATCATGCGGCTGGATTTTTGACTCAAGTACCGCCGTGCAGAGTTATTTTTGATGCACACCTGCCCGTGCGGGGTTATTTTTGACGCACACCAGGTACATTTTCACTCTAGCAGCGCTAGTGTGTTTTTAAAACTACTTAAAGACTCTTTTTGATTTTTAATTGATAACTTGACTTGTGTATGGTGGATTTTTGTCGTTTTGGTCTTGTTTTGTTTAGATAAATATTTCCTATTTTTCTAAACCTGTGTTGTGTCATTTTGTAGTGTTTTCATTAAGTTACTGTGTGTGTTGGTACAAATACTTTACACCTAGCACTCTGAAGTTAAGCCTACTGCTCTGCCAAGTTACCAAGGGGGTAAGCAGGGGTTAGCTGAGGGTGATTCTCTTTTACCCTGACTAGAGTGAACAGGGGGTAACCTGACTGTCAACCAAAGACCCCATTTCTAACATTGGTGATCAGCGGTTGGGATTTGGACTTGTATTTGTACTTGACATACAGTAATTAAGTGTACACTACTGTTTGAGTTCAGACCACTACGTGACCACATAATACTAGTCTTGTGATTTTAGTTTTTTTTCTATTTGGACTGTTTTTGCTCTGCATTCAGTTTCTTTTTTCGCTGATCCTGTGATTGACTTTTCTGGAACTTCATTTGAGAACTTGCTTTTCTGTTTTTGGAACTTTGCACTTTTTTTTAACCTCTCATCATGTCTCAGCCTGGAGATGCCCTAGCTGGAGCTGCCGTTGATTTGGAGAAATTGGAGAGCTACACAGTGGCTCAGTTGAAGCAGTTTTGTAGTAATGTTGGCTGTCCCATTAAGAGCTCATAAAGGAAGGATGAGCTGCAAAAGGCGCTGAGGGCCTGGGTGACAGCCAAAGCAGCTGAGGGGCACACAGATGAGAAGCCAGAGGGGGAGGAGGAGTTGCAAGTCACTCACACTGATGTAGTGGGTGGGCCTGTTATGTCTCAGGAGAGAGTTTCCAGGGCAGGTAGCAGTGTGTCCTCCAAGGGTCTGACACCTGAAGAGTTACAGGACAGACAGGCAGAGAGGGAGTACCAATTGGAGCTGAAAAAGCTCAGTCTAGAGATGGAACAGAGAAGGCTGGCCATTGAGGAAAGAAAGTTAGCAATGGCTCATGAGCTCAGTTTACAAGAGATAGATCAGAGGAGTCAGTCCAGTAGGGATGGTGGCAGCAATCCTACAGTGCAGCCTGAGAGAAGGGTACACATCCCAAAAGACCTTGTGAGGGATTATAAGAGGGAGGATGATATATACTTGTGGTTCAAGGGTTATGAGTCAGCTCTCTACATGAACCTGGTCCCTGAAAGCTCATTGGGGGGCAGCCCTGTGGAAGCATTTTGAGGCAGAGGGGAGTGACACACTGAAAGCCTTAGGGGATGCTCAGATTCTCACCTGCCCTGTCATGAAGGAGGCCTTACTCACCAGGTATGGTCTCACCCCTGAGCAGTACAAGGAGAAGTTTAGATCCTACAAGAGAAAGGAATCCCAAACATGGTTGGAATGTGTTGGTTCTTTTTGCAGGTCACTGGATGGTTGGGTGAAGGGCAGTAAGGTAAACACGTATGAGGGGCTTTACAATTTAATTGCTTGGGAGCACTTGTACAGTTTATGTTTTCCAGAGCTGCGCCAGCACCTCATTGACAGCAAGCTGACTGACCTCAGGAAGCTTGCACAGGAAGCGGACCGCTGGGAGAGCACCAGGGTCCAAAAGAGGTATGGGGAGACCACGCCAAGGGTGGGCAGGGTCCCTCTCAGAAGAAAGGGGGGGTAAGGGCAAACAGGGGGAGTTCTCTAAAGGGCCCCAAACTGATTCCCTGGGTAAGGACTCCCAACCCCCCAGTGAAAAGAAGCCATGGTTCTCCAAAGGGAAGCCAGTGGCAGGTGGTCCCCCACGTAAGTGTTATGCATGTGAACAGGTGGGTCATGTGAGGGGGACCCCAAATGCCCCAAAAATACATTGGCACCCACTGGTGCAACGTCCCAGGGTTTGGCCAGTGTAGCACTTGGGTAGGAATTGGTTTCAGGTGGGTGGGAACCAGCAGAAATGGCCCTTGTCTCACTAGGGGACAGTGAGATGGTCCAGAGAAACCTAGTGCCTGATAACAATAAGAAGTACAGGCAATGGGTGACCATCAATGGACAGAGGGTGGAGGCTCTGAGAGACACAGGAGCCAGTGTGACTACAGTGAGGAGTCACCTGGTGTCTGAAGAGCAGATTGATCCCTGGCTACTTCACCAAGTAGTTGCGGTAGACAACTCTGAGCGCCTCTGCAGAGTGGCGCAGGTTCCCTTTGAATGGGGGGGGTCTCAGGTTCCTAGAAAGTAGCTGTGAGTCCAACCATGCCTGTTGATTGTTTGATAGGCAACGACCTGGAGGATTCCCCTTGGAAGGAGGTGGAACACAGGTCTCACTTGGAGATGTTGGGTCTGCCTGGGTGGGTATGCGTATCCACCCGGTCTATGGCAGCCAATCAGGGTAGTCAAGAGCCCCTGGAGCCTGAAACAGTGGCCCAGGGGACCACCAAGAAGAGGAAGGGCAGGGGGCGCAGGAAACCGGCCCCAGAGGTTCCCACGGTCCGGGAGGAGGCAGAGCCTGACGGTGACGCCCTAGAACCTACAGGGGAGCAGGTGGCTGAACTGGGGGAGGTCCCTGAGCTGTCACAGTGGCAGCAAGAAGGGGGACCCACCAGGGAAGCATTCTGCACAGCGCAGCAGGAGTGCCCTACTCTTGAGGGGCTGCGGCAGCAGGCTGCCGCCCAGGCGGCTGGCAAGGCGCCAGGTACTCACCTGATATATTGGGAGGATGGCCTCCTGTATAGTGAGCCTAAGGATCCTGACCCAGGGTCAGCTTATATGCTGGTGGTACCCCAGTGCTTCAGGGCCTTCCTACTGGGTTTGGCTCATGATGTGCCTTTGGCAGGACAGCTAGGGCAGGACAAGACCTATAAGAGGCTTGTCTCCCACTTTTACTGGCCCTTGATGCACAAGCAGTCAGCTGCTTATTGTAGGTCTTGTCAGACTTGTCAGGCAAGTGGCAAGAGTGGGGGGAAATGCAAAGCTCACCTCCAACCTTTACCTATAGTCAGTACCCCCTTTGAACGGGTAGGAATTGACATTGTGGGGCCTCTGGAGCCCAAGACAGCCATGGGCAACAGGTTCATCCTGGTCTTGGTGGACCATGCCACACGGTACCCAGAAGCCATTCCTCTAAGGATGGTCACTGCCCCCATGGTGGGACGTGCCATGATGGGAGTTTTTACCCGCATGGGGTTCCCCAAGGAAGTGGTATCTGATAGAGGTACAAACTTCATATCCACTTATATGAAGTCTCTGTGGAAGGTGTGTGGGGTAACCTACAAGTTCACCACACCTTACCACCCCCAAAGTAATGGTCTGGTTGAGAGATTCAACCGCACCTTGAAAGGCATGATTCAGGGCCTGTCAGAGCCCTTAAGGCGTAAGTGGGACGCCCTCTTGCCATGCCTTCTGTTTGCTTACAGGGAGGTGCCTCAAAAGGGACTTGGCTTTAGCCCCTTTGAGCTCATCTATGGCCACCCTGTGAGGGGACCGCTCAGTCTGGTGAAGGAGGCTTTGGAGAAAGCTCCTAGTAAACCACCCCAGGATGTATTTAGCTACATGCTGGCACTAAGAAACCAGACTGCCCGCTTCAGGAGTCTCGCTCAGGAGAACCTGGAAGCAAGCCAGGAGGATATGAAACGGTGGTACGACCAGAATGCCACTCTGGTTGAGTTTCAGCCTGGACAAAAATTGTGGGTCATGGCACCAGTTGAGCCTAGGGCCCTCCAAGATAAGTGGACTGGGCCTTTTGAGGTGGTGGAAAGAAAGAGCGAGGTCACCTATCTGGTAGACTTGCAATCCCCCAGGAACCCTTTGACGGTCCTACATGTCAACCGCCTCAAACCACACTTTGAGCGAACTGAGCTATCCATGCTCCTAGCGACAGATGACGGGGTGGAGGAAGAGAGTGAGCCTCTTCCTGACCTCCTGTCTGCAGGAGAGAAAGATGGGTCTGTGGAGGGAGTGATCCTCTCCCCCTCCCTGACTGAGGAACAGCAGAGGGACTGTCGCCACGTGTTGGGACAGTTCGCTTCGCTGTTTTCCCTGATCCCAGGAGTCACACACCTGTGCACACATGTTGTGGACACTGGGGACAGTACACCTGTTAAACATAAGGTTTACAGGGTGACTGACAGGGTCAGGGCTTGCATTAAGGAGGAAGTCTCCAAAATGTTAACCCTAGGGGTTATTGAGCACTCCAGCTGTCCTTGGGCCAGCCCAGTGGTATTGGTCCCAAAGGCTGCTGCTCCTGGTGCCACTCCGGAACTTAGGTTCTGTGTGGACTACCGGGGTCTCAATGCGGTCAGCAAGACTGACGCACACCCCATCCCCCGAGCTGATGAGCTCATTGATCGGTTAGGAGCTGCCAAGTACCTCAGTACGTTTGATTTAACATCTGGGTACTGGCAGATTGCCTTAACTGAGGGGGCAAAGGAGAGGTCAGCATTCTGTACCCCAGATGGGCACTTCCACTTCAACGTGATGCCCTTTGGGATGAAGAATGCCCCTGCCACCTTTCAGAGGTTGGCCAACCAGGTGTTGGCAGGACTGGATGAGTTCAATGCCGCCTACCTGGATGACATTGCTGTGTTTAGTTCCACATTGGAGGAACACCTGCAACACCTCTGGAGAGTGTTAGAGGCACTGCAGAAGGCAGGCCTCACTATTAAGGCGAGCAAGTGCCAAATAGGGCAGGGTTCTGTGGTGTACTTAGGACACCATGTGGGGAGTGGCCAGGTTGCAACCCTACAGCCTAAGATTGACACGATTCTGGCTTGGGAGCCTCCCAAGACCCAGACTGAAGTGAGAGCCTTTTTAGGTCTCACAGGATATTACAGGAGGTTTGTTAAGGGATATGGTACCATTGTTACCCCCTTAACTGAGTTGACTTCTAAGAAGCAACCCAAGAAAGTGATCTGGACAGAGGCTTGCCAGAACGCTTTTGATGCCCTGAAGGCTGCCATGTGCACAGCACCTGTTCTGAAGGCACCTGACTACTCCAAGGAGTTTGTTGTGCAAACAGACGCCTCAGAGCATGGTATTGGAGCAGTACTCTCACAGCTTAATGAAGAGGGCCTAGATCAACCCGTAGCCTTCATTAGCAGGAGGTTACTACCCAGGGAACGTAGGTGGAGTGCCATAGAACGCAAAGCGTTTGCTGTGGTCTGGGCACTGAAGAAGCTAAGACCCTACTTGTTTGGGACTCACTTCCGAGTTCAGACCGACCACAGGCCCCTCAGATGGTTAATGCAGATGAGGGGTAAGAATCCAAAACTGTTGAGGTGGTCCATTTCCCGACAGGGGATGGACTTTACGGTGGAACACCGTCCTGGTACAGAGCACGCCAATGCTGATGGTCTGTCCAGGTTCTTCCGCCTTAGTGATGAGAACTCCCATGAGGTTGGGTAGTTGCTCCCCACTTTTAGCTGGGGGGGACATGTGTTAGACTTTTCATCCTTGGCGTGGTCTCCCTTAACTATTTGCCTCTGTTCCCCAGGTTATTGATGTGTGCTGGACTCTGATTTTGCTGTTTTTATTACTCTGGGCACTTTACCACTGCTAACCAGTGCTAAAGGGCAAGTGCTCCTGTTTAAAATGTGTATGTTATTGGTTCTCCATGATTGGCATATTTGTTTTACTGTTAAGTCCCTAGTAAAGTGCACTAGAGGTGCCCAGGGCCTGTAAATCAAATGTTACTAGTGGGCCTGCAGCACTGGTTGTGTCACCCACACATGTAACCCTGTAATCATGTCTCAGACCTGCCACTGCAGTGTCTGTGTGTGTATTTTTACACTGTAAATTCGACTTGGAAAGTGTACCCACTTGCCAGGCCTAAACCTTCCCTTTTCTTACATGTAAGGCACCCCTAAGGTAGGCCCTAGTTAGCCCCAAGGGCAGGGTGCAGTGTATGGATAAGGTAGGACATATAGTAATGTGGTTTATATGTCCTGACAGTGAAATACTGCCAATTTCGTTTTTCACTGCTGCAAGGCCTTTCTCTCTCATAGGATAATATGGGGCCTACCTTTCAATATGTTTAAAGTGTAGATTCCCCTAGAGAGTAGATGGACATGTGGTGTTTGGGGTCCCTGAACTCACAATTTAAAAATACATCTTTTAGTAAAGTTGGTTTTGAGATTGTGTGTTTGAAAATGACACTTTTAGAAAGTGAGCATTTTCTTGCTTAAACCATTCTGTGACTCTGCCTTGTTTGTGGATTCCGTGTCTGGGTCAGTTTGACAGTTGGGTTGTTTTTCACCTCACACTAGACAGTGACACAAAGGGAGCTGGGGTGTAGCCTGCATTTTCTAATTAGCCATCTCTGCTAGGAGGGAGGGGTGGAGTGGTCACTCTCATCTGAAAGGACTGTGCCTGCCTCTGACAATGCAGACTCCAACCCCCTGGTGTGTGTCTAAGGCCTTGCCTGGGCAAGGCACGATTTCACAAGTAGGTGTGAGTCCCCTTTGAAGAAAGGTGACTTCAAAGACTAAAATGGGTATAAGAAGGGCACCCAAATCTACAGACTTTAGAAACACTTCTGGAACCAAGAGGAACCTCTGCCTGGAGAAGAGCTGAATAGCTGAGGAAGAAGAGCTGCCCTGCCTGTGACTGTGCTTTGTGGAGCTATCCTGCAGTTGCTGCTTCTGCCAGAGTAAGAGGGCAAAGACTGGACTTTGTGTGCCTTCCATCTTGAGAAGAAATCTCCAAGGGCTTGATCTAGAGCTTGCCTCCTGTTGTATGAAGTCTCAGGGACAGCAAAGACTTCTCTCTGCCAGCACCTGGAGTCTCTGGAGAGACTCCTACTCTGCCCTGTGGTGCCCATCCAGTTCCTGGGACCCTGAAAGGAGAAGCTGGCAGCCTAAAGACAAGAAAATCGACGCACAGAGCGCTGTGCGGGGAAAAGATTGACGCAAATCCGTTCTGTGGCTAAAAAAACGATGCACGGCCGGCTCCGCAGCTGAGAAACGACGCTCGCAGGAAACGCGACCGAAAAATCAACGCACGGAGCAGGAGAAACGACGCGCAGCATCGCTGACGGAGGCTGGGAGATCACAACCTGCGCTGCAGGATTTTCGGATCATCGTGCGGCTGGATTTTTTACTCAAGTACCGCCATGCGGAGTTATTTTTGATGCACACCTGCCCGTGCGGGGTTATTTTTGACGCACACCAGGTATATTTTCACTCTAGCAGCGCTAGTGTTTTTTTAAAACTACTTACAGACTCTTTTTGATTTTTAATTGATAACTTGACTTGTGTATGGTGGATTTTTGTTGTTTTTGTCTTGTTTTGTTTAGATAAATATTTCCTATTTTTCTAAACCTGTGTTGTGTCATTTTGTAGTGTTTTCATTAAGTTACTGTGTGTGTTGGTACAAATACTTTACACCTAGCACTCTGAGGTTAAGCCTACTGCTCTGCCAAGCTACCAATGGGGTAAGCAGGGGTTAGCTGAGGGTGATTCTCTTTTACCCTGACTAGAGTGAGGGTCCTTGCTTGAACAGGGGGTAACCTGACTGACAACCAAAGACCCCATTTCTAACACATACAAATTAGTTTTCTCTTTCATTTGCTAATTGACAAATCTGCATTAAATGTGGTGGACATTTAACATTTAAAGTTTCATTTCACATTTTGCATAGATTGCTTAACTTGGGCAAAGGTTATTTGGAGTGTATTAAAAGTAGCATTTGCCATTTTAAATCCCAGAGGAATTTTGCTTTCCACTGTAGCAATAATTGGTCAATACAATTATATCAAAGTTGCCATTAAGAGAGAGCTTTCATTAGAATATGTCTTGATGTTTGGTGTAAATCCAATCAGTAGTTTTCAAGATTGTTCCAAAACAATGTTATTGGGTGGTTATGAAGGATTATTCTTCTGTATTTTTTAGTTTAATTTGTGAATTATCCACATATCTGGCTCTATGGCGGATTTGAGATAAAAACTTCAAATGGTATTTATATCTGACAGAAATAGGGAGCATTGTTTTGTAATGCCCAATTTGGAATTCACAGATCTGAGCAATCTGACTGGCTAGGCATGACAGGAAAGTTTTGACCAGATATTTTCAGATCCATATAAAAGTAGTGTGATTTAGCAGGACTGGGGAAGCATTCCACTACCTTAAGGAAATTATGAGCAGTGCTTAATTTGAGCCAGTGTTTTCTGCAAAACCACAGGGAGAGTAGCAAATAAAATGACGATTTCTCCACACAACAAACATCTGCAGTCAGAGTGTATCGGCGCATGCGCAGAGAAACATCAGCAGATCATCAGAGAGGCGCAGCGCAAATTACTTATGCATGTGTTCAGAACCCTTCTCTTAAATTACCAAAGAAGAGATGTGGCTGTACCCTCCCTTTCCTCACAATGAAAGTATATTTACTTCACAAAGTATGCAAAGTTTGAAAGCCTATAAACATACAAGGCTGCGCCTCCCATCTACCTGCAAGTTGACAGTGGAAACACTGCCCTGGTTGCAGCCTCTCCTCGGTCAGCAGGTATTTGTATTTGACCATGGCACTAAGAAGGCTGGGAAACATCTACAAATATTTTTGTGCAAAAGAATTAATCGAAAGCTGCAGAGACTTTCACCTGCAGTTGGAAATTTGTACAGTGTCTGTCAGCGTGTGTTTTTTTCACTGTATGAGGCTGAGAATTGGGGCAGGAAAGGGAGAGGACATGCAAAATGCATGGATCATTCACAGACTACAGCGTTTGCAGTATTAACAACCATTTTGCACAAATGCGTCCCATTGTTAACACATGTAAAGCAAAAGACAAAAGGAATTTCGAGGGAGAGAATGAATCGTGCAAATCCCCTGATGTCATTGGCATTGAGAGGAAGTGGTTTCTACATGGGAAATATTTCTGCTGTAATTATTGATGAAGATTATTCACCGGTGCAGAGCCTGAGGAGGTGAAAGCATGAACTCTACAGGTGGGGGACCGCATCGATACCCACAAACAAATAGTTCACACTGGTTTCCCCTCTATGATCCACTGCTTGGAGTAGCATACTTTATGTTCACAGTAAACAAAGCAGACTGAAACCTTCCTGCGATAGAGAATATAACAATTCTCAGGCCATATTTATTCACAACCATATAAACACGACATAAAAACCATCATCATATGTACAGTATTTCTTTTCATCCTTAAATTGCCATAATTATTTACAATATGCATCTCAAATAGTTTATGTTCTTTAAAAAGGAGTCATGGTTGTCCACCCATCAGGCACCTGTGGCATTGTCTGTAAACTGGGGGCCGTGTTCCCCCCAAAACCAATTACACTTCACAAGGCGAGACTCACCTGCCCCCTCAAGATAGCATGAAAACTGTCCCCCAATCCAACCATGCCAGAGCCAACCCTAAGCAAGGGATCCCCCCTGGCACCCAATGGGAATGATACTGGGCAACCGGGCCATACCTTGGTCCCCTGGCGCAGTCTCATCCCCCCAAATTCAAAAATTCCAGGGCCATGTAATGGAGTACCGTGGGGGGAGCTATGGACATTCCCGGTAGCGGTCGTCCCGAGCCCCTTTCCTAAACCCACAGCACCGCCACCCTGGTTTGAGCCAAAAAGCTCCTGATACCGTCTTGAGTTCGCCTGCACTAGTATTCTTGATGCCAAGGTTATCCACCTGTTTTGTGCCAAAACATGACTCCTTCCCTCCTAAGGTCTTCCTAATCCTGCTATTCTTTGGGGATGGGTGGGCGGGAAAGAATTCCTCCAGTCCTCTGGAGGAGTGCGTCGATCGTCAGGGGCAGCCCAGGGTCAAGAAAACAACCTGACCCTAGAGGGACTTGATTCCCCCTTTTAAACTAACTCGGGCTGCCCCTGCTGGTCACCTGGGAGCCCCCACCGCACTCCCTTCAGCCAATCGGCTCACCCCTTGGGGTGAGCGCGATTTTTCAAAATTTCGCGGCAGCCACAGTTGGGCTGCCGGCCAAAACCGGTCCGATCCGGCCCGCACCTGTATAGGGGGCGCGCTATGCCGTGGTGCACGCCCCCTGCCCTTAATTTTTGCAGAGTTGCATGTCTTGATGTGGGAAATTTTATGAGACCCCAGAAGGTCAGACAACTATGCAACTCGTAGGCATATGCAGTGCTTAATTTGTAAATAAAAAGGTGCCAGTGCCCAAAGCCTACCTCTTAAACATGCGGCTGCTGCAATTAAAAGTGTGAACAGGGAATACTGAGGTAGCGTAATCCTGAAGACATCCCGGGCCTCTTCAATCCATATAAAGCCACTCCCTGCCCCTTCAGTTCACACCTAAAGTTTCTGCTTTATCTCATTGTGACGCTTTTTTTTTTTTTTTCTTTTTTTCCGTCTTTCCCAAAATGTGTATTTTGCTCTCAGCAATTGCTTGAGGCAGAAGACTAAGCGCCGGCCCTCAAAAATAAGTGCCGGTGCTCAGCACTGGAAACAACAAGCACAAATTAAGCACTGGGCATATGTATTCCAATCATAGATTTCGGACTTTCTAAAAAAATATGAATTGTTCCCACGTTATTACGGAAAAAAACATGGCATCTATGGTGTGCCAAGGATAAAAGGATAAATACATTTGTGGTCGGGATTAGGAATGGTGGCATAGATTCTAGACATGTCGGTTATAATATATATCCTTTGGCCAGTACTTAATTGGAGTCGGTGGTTGCTGATGGTGGCACTGGCTCTTATGTCTGGGGGCCGGCACTTATTTTTCTGCATCAGGCATTTACTCCGAGCAAAATACACATATGGGAAAGATTGGGGAAGAGAAAAACGAAAAAGCGTCACAAAGGGAGAAAGCAAAAAGCTGTAAGAGTGAGCTGATGGTGGCTGTAGATCAGTGATACTCGAAGTACGGCCCTGGGGCCACATGCGCCCCTCCTGACCTTTAAATGCGGCCCCCCTGGTCAACAGCAGCTCACTCAGCACTATGATAAACAAGATGTTAAACCAGCGAGGAAGGTAAGGAAAGTAACTAGATTGTTATGCACCTTTAACTTTAGGAACATCATTTTTACAGACATACCACAGCAAAAGTATAAAATATGAAAAGGTCTTTTTTTTTAAAAATCTAAAAAGAGTATTTCATCATTATGCAGAGAGCTGTCACCTTTGTACATGATATTATATCAGTGCATTGAGAAGCAATTTCTTTTTAAGTGATAGTTTTCACTGATAAATTCAGAAACAATCATTCTTCCCCTTCACCCTGAAAACAATGCCAACTAGGAAGTAAGTTCGTTGGTATGTGATTTATTTGGGTGGCCTGGGTTCCTATTATACACAAGCAAAATTATAGTTTATTAAATCAAACACAGGAGAAGGTTTTGTATTTTGAGGTTTTCTTATATGCAATAATGAAGAGAAAGGAGGGAAAGTGAAAAAAAAACAATTGCCTATGATCACACAATTTGGTAAAGTGGGGAAGCCGGGATTAATCCAAGACTTTCTGGTTTCACATTGTGCAGTTCAGCCACTAAATATTTATGATTTACTTCCCCTACACCCACCATACTGCAACCACCCCACAGCTCTCTTCCCACTGCCCCGGCACCCAAGCCACCAAAGCAGCAAGGCGGCCCTTGGTCACATGACTAATCACATTTTGTGGCCGGTGGGGAAATATTTGTGAGTAGCCATGCTCACAAGAGCATGGCATAAGAGGCCCGAGATGGCTTTCGGAGTCTGTGCTCGCACATTGACTTGCCGCCGCCGCGTGTTTCAGAGGAGAGCTTTGAGCACCTACACGTTTTTATGTACAAATTAAGCACTGCTTTTGGCAAATTATGCTCTTAGTTTTCAGAAACTGTTTACGCTGATATAGAGTGCTAACCAGCTGCTGTAACGAAATGTTCAACAATGGACATGATTTCTACTGTGCAACAATGCAGATTTCCCTACACAACATGCAGTGCGCATGCACACAGCACTGTAATCCATAGGTACAAAAACTGCCTCTGCTGAGACACATAAGTACCTTTGTTTGGGTTGCTGTAAGAAATATTGATATATTTGAACCGTTATCGTCATTTACACACAAATACAATATGTGACTATATTTCCAAAAATAATATTTTCGGAGGCCTTCTTTATATGGTGGATAGGCAGGATACAGTATATGCCACTTGTTTTAAATAGCTCCTGTTACAAGTTTTCAAGTCGAAAATGTGACATTGAATACAAAGTCATTTTAACACATGGAATTCTGTATCTTTTGCCTTTTTTACAAGTGTTTTCCTCTGATACATTCGTAAGCGTCTGACCTTAATAAGTATACTTACAAGGGGACGTGAATAGGTTCGATTAACCTTTTGACTCGCAATTGAGATGTTCTTACCATAGCTCCAGTACACAATCAATAATCAATACACAATAGTAAATAATCATCACTAACAATAAACAATGGAGTCAGTAATTGTCACGCACCATGACCTTTCAGTCATCAATAACCACACCTTTTAGTAAAGTTAGAATATTTATTTCCCTAAATTAACAATACTAATTTCATGTAGATTAATCTCAAAATCAAATGAAACACATACAGAAACAATACTGGTTGTCCAAAGGGGCGGAAGAAACGCAATCTAATCAAAGCTTGAACTACAACACATTCTAACATTATGGTGAAAATCATCAACAAAGTCAATTGCGTTAGAGATATCAAATACATTAGGTTTAGCAGAGTAATTCATCAGACATTAATCCCTATTAGCATAATTTCATTAGTGAGAATCCTTAACTAACACCAAATTAGCATCAGCATGTTGGGCTTTATGCAAAACAATTTATGAACACAAATTTGGAAAACATCTAACTAGGGCTCTATCAAAACAGCACAGTTGGTACCTAAAAAGAAAAAGCAAATATGCACAATAATGACATTTCGGAATATACCTATCCTCCGGTGGGTCAGCAAAGCAGAATCAGTCTTCGTTCCCAGGACATCAGTCGATCAGCAAGGCATCAGAATTCATCAGCAAAGTTCAGTAAACGCAAAGTCTTTAAACATTAAATTTAAGCACGTCTCTTGTCAAGACACACCAGAAAATAACGACCTTTCAGTCAGCAAGGAAATGGGCAAAAGCGGTGTCTTCTCCTTGTGCGGTGTCATTAAGTCAAAGTTACCTAAACTCTCCCCTAATTCCCTATTGGTCAGTTAATCACATGTTCACACTTTGTCCAAGGGTATTAGGATTCCAAATCTATGAATTCCTCTATTACTCGTTTCTCATATCGTTTATTGGTTGTCCTTCAATGTCCTCACCATCCGGCTTGTCAGGTAACAATATTGTTGCATCTTATACTCCAGTCAGTGTCTTCATTATTTTCGTCCTGAGAAAGACAGTCTCACACGTATTACGCACAAAATGTTACATTAGCATAAACACCTTCTAGCAATCGGTTCTCGTGAGAACTCTTCAGCTATGAGCACTTTTACCAATGCAAAATGGAAAAACACAGTTTAATTCGCTAGGACAACCATTTTATTAAACATTGAGAAATACAGCTTGACATGAGGCCTGGCAGACTAGGCCAAGACACTCACTAAGTTAAGGCCTACAATTAATAAAGTACGTATTTAATACATAGCCCTTAGTATGATGCATTACTACATTAATCAAACAGATGCTCATTATTTCATGTTAAAAGCTCATTAATTAATACACTTTGTTAACATTGGTGGCCACTCATCAGAATCACATCTTCAAATGTGTGCAGTACATTATTATTTCTACGTTTTCTATGCAAATTCATTATACTAAATACATGAACGCTCATTAATATTTTTATTAATACACCTGCGCTAGCACATTTTAGCAAGATTGGCCTGCTGTAATCTTTTGAGGAAATTGTGTGGGTGTTAGAATTATCTCACAACTCTAAGTGCGATCCTTCTTTTGCACGGGATCAGAATTTAGCCCTTAAGTTGCAATGAGAGTAATAATCCTTTAGGCCAAACAAAACCAACTGGACATCTAAAATGAACAATTTGGGTAACACTGCCATCAATTTCCTTTTTAAGAACTCTCGAGTATAATTATAATGAGCAACAGTGACTACAGTACTAAGGCGAGAGCACAACAAATCCAACATTTATTTTCCTTTAACATTGATAAATGCATATTTAACCAATGTGAAACTTATCGTGACTATGTTCATACAGTGAATCAGTATTCAGGGGCAGTTCAGAGCTGATAGGGTAGGAGAACATAGATCACTTGAGCCTTATTTGGAATTGGCTTGTTAGTCAACCTCACTGTTAGGTTTTAATTTATGGATTTATTCAGTGGTGTTTGCTTTCGGTGAGTTGGAGTGTATTCTGAGCCTAACACCAATCCTACCACTGTAGGTGCTTAAAGGTGCAGTGGTCATGTGACATAAGAGGGCACATCAGAGCCTGTGAAGTTACAATAGAAAGTAGACAACAGACTGAAATGTTTATGAGAGTGGCAGCTGGAACTGAAGGGAGACACAGAAGGTTGAGTAGACCAGACAACCATGCCAGGTTACCCAAGGCAGCCATACCAGCATTTTATACTTGTATTGCTAAAACAAATGTGATAACGCTTCTGTGATTTTAGCTGAGGCAATCAAATCTAGTATTGTCCACAAGGCATTAAAGTCTATCACAAATGTTATATGAAGCCTCTTACTCCAACAGAAGACCAACAAGGAGGCCTTTAATGGGTATATCTGTGAAATGTATGCCTGATTGCAGTTAGCATTCTAGTGTTTGTGTAACTTGGAGCTCCACTGACCATGCGACTAAAGTTTGCCGAGCAAGAGCCTGAAATGTTGAATGTAGGCTGAGTGGAATCTGTGTGAGAGAGTGTCAGGTTGAATGAGGAGGGTTATCAAACAATCCCTTTTGACACCAAAGATCCATAGTAATACTGCATTAACAAGTTCTTTGGGTAATCCTTGTGCATTTTCTACATGTGTTGCTGCTGAGCCAGGGGAGGTTTCTAAGAGAAAGCCCTCACGGCCAGTGGGTTAAAGGCAGACTAGTATGACCCTGTCCTTATTCCTTCCCATAGTGAAGCGTAAGTGTTCTGCTCATTCTAGCTCTTGTGCTGTAAGCATATTGTACACACAAAGGAAATGTGTGGTCAGTATTTTCTGATGGACAACTATACAGTGTAAGCTAAATTAAATTTTCATTGGCTGTTCCCTGAGGTGAACCGAAGGTGAACTGAAAGACAAGTTCTAGTCATTATAACTAAAGCAAATATTTTTGGTAAGCTGGTTTAAGCATCATTGGGCACAGAATTGCACACTAAAGTTATTTCTTCTATGTATTTATTTACTCGTCACATAAACCTATGAACGTAGTTCTCTGGCGCTGATGAGTAGGTTAGACGCCACCCTCTGCTATTTACCAGCACATCTCCATTTTCTTCATTCCAGCATTTAGTGAACCACAAAGACAAGTGAAAATCAGCTTGCTACCTCTTGGATCAAGGACTCAAAATGAGAACATACCATTTGTTTGCATCCATTTCACTGTCATGTCGATTCCTCTCGGGTATTTCCTTGTAGACATTCCAATCGGTTATTTCATTGCAAACCATACAATTGAAAAATGTACAAGTAATCTATGGATATTTTCTAAAATAGGTTTGGTATGAAAGATGAGTGGGTAAGGGTTAAAAAGTAAGGGGTTAAGTGCATGGTGTTAAGGTTAAGGTACAAAGGTAAAGGTAAAGGTACGCCAAAGGGGTTAAGATGTAAGGTCTTAAAGTTAATGGTGAGAGTTTAGGGCAAGGGTATGAATTACATGCAAGGGGATAAGGGTTTAAGGGTTTAAGGGTAAGGGTGAGGTTAAGTGATAAGGGGTCATGGCTAAGAGGATATGGAGTAACAGGATAAGTGAAAATGGTAAAGTATTAAGGGTAAGCTATTAAGGTTAAGGGATTAAGGGTAAGGATACGGGATAAAGGTAAGAGATTAAGGTAAGGGATACGTTGAAAGGGTAAGAAGTTTAAGGTAAAGGGTTATGGGTAAGATGTATAGCATAAGGGGTATAGATTAGCGTAAATGGTTATGGGTAAGAGTTAAGAGTAGGGAGTTACACATAAGGTAAAAGGTTATGAGTAAAATGTAATGGAAAAGGGGTAAATATCAAATGTAAATGTTTGTGGTAAGGGGCTAAGGGTAAAGTTTATGGGTGGGGTAGACTGTATGGTACACGTGGGGAAGGTGCTAAGGGGTTCAGGGTAAGGGGGATTAGAGGTAAGGAAGTAAGGGGTTTAGGGCAAGAGGAAAGGGGTTAAGGGAGTTTATGCAATATACATGTACCTATATGGCTGGTATATGTTTTATCATGTCACCAAATCCCTCCAAACCACCTATTTTTAAAAAGGGTTTAGAGGCTCTGGTAGCATTAAAAATTAAATAAAGGAATTAGCAAATTGACAATTATTTATAAAAATAAAGGGTAATGTGCAAATACTAAGAGGGTGATGAAATAGGAAGGGGTTACCTACAGAATGACAAAAAATAGTAAATGAGGAAAAAAGCTGCAAGTAGATGGCAGGCAAACAAAATAGAAGCGAGGAAATGGTAAGTATCCCTTAAAACTTAAAGTGGTCCGTCTCAAAGTAGTATTATGTTAATGTTCAGCATATTATGAGTAATCAGATTATTTGGATTAAACGAATTGTCAGAAAATAGGGAAGTAGCAATTAGAACCCATGGACTCTAAGTAATTGTAGTTCTCAGCAACAAGAAACGATAAACCCTATTGATTTGCACTTAGACACTAGATAACACTAAATGGCTGACTTGGCAAGCACTCAAGAAAGTAAATGGTGAGGTTCCAGCATGAAAGTAAATGTTGACTTTGAAAATTATTACTGCTGTTATGGAACATGATGTGTAAAACACGCATATCGCTGACAATTACGCTAATTTGTATTGACTCTGAATAATTCACCTTTGGATGTCATTAGACACAAACATCTCTGTGAGGACAAAAAACAAAAGCTGCCTCGGTGGCACATAAGACTTAGGGCCTCATTACGAGGCTGGCGGTCATCAGAGAGAAGCTTCTGGAGGAATGCCTTTAAGGTGCACAGATGCCCTTCCTTTCCTGTCCTGGCTCCAGACTAACTACAGGGGGTATGCAGCTCTTTGGGTGGAGACAGGACACACCCTATTTGCAAGTAAGTGAGGCTAGACCCAGCTCCTCTCTCCCATCCTGCCACTGACAACCCATCCAGTCACACCAAAGCTCTCATTGTGTGTTGCTGCCTCGAAGGAATACAGAAAGCTCAACTTCCAACTGCATCCACTAATGTGACCAGGGGTAGACTACAGGCACCAAATGGCTAAGGCAAGAAAGTACCAACTTCCTAAAAGTAGCATTTTCAGAACTGTAATTTAAAATCCAACTTCACCATGAGTTAGGATTTTTAATTAGGATTCCAGAGACACCAAACATGAAGCCAACATCTCTTCCCATTTGGAAATTACTCTTATAAAATGTAATAAGGCAACTCCAATGTTATCCCATGGGAGAGATAGGCCTTAAAGTCGTGGAAAACAAATGTAAAGGTTTATCACTACTGAAACATGTAAAACCCCCAAATACATGTCCAACTTTTTAAATACACTGCACCCTGCCCTCTGGGCTGTTCATGGCCTACCCTAGGGATTACACATGTTTTAAAAAGGAAGGTTTGGACCTTGCAAAAGGTTTATTTTGCCAGTTCGACCTGGTAGTTTAAATTGCACACACAGGCTCTGCATTGGCAAGCCTGTGAAGTGTTTAAAGGGGCTATGTAAGTGGATGGTATAATCAGTATTGCAGGCCCACTAGTAGCATTTAGATTACAGACTCTGGGCACACATAGTGCCATTTAACTAGGGACTTATAAGTACTTGAAATTAAATATGCCAATTGGATATAAGCCATTTCCACCATGTCTTAAGGAGAGAGCACAAGCACTTTAGCACTGGTTGGCAGTGGTAAAGTGCACAGAGTCCTAAGGCCATCAAAAATGGATTTAGCAAAAATAGGAGGAGGAAGGCAAACGGTCTGGGGATGACCCTGCAGAAAGAGCCAGGTCCAACCATGACCGTTCCTCCCAACACCTATTTACTATGGGCCACCTAGTCATGTGACCCAGAATACAGGATGCAGGCACCAAATGGTTGGACAAGAAAATGTCAACTTTCTCAAAGTGGCATTTCCTAAATTGTGACTTAAAATCCAACTTTAGCACTAAAGACAGTTTTAAATTACAATTCTGTAAACACCAAACTCAACATTCCTATTTGCTCCCAATGCAATAAGGTAACCCAATGTTACCTATGGGTGAGGTAGGCCTCACAGCAGTGAAAAACAAATTTAGGAGTTTTTCCCTAAAAGGGCATGTAAAGCTTAAAAGTACATACACTGCACTCTGCTCCATGGGCTGTTTAGTGCCTAGCCTAGGAGTTGAATTATGTGTATAAAAAAGGAGATTTAGGCCTGGCAAAAAGTTTATTTTGCCATGTGGAAATTCCAACTTAAATTGCATACACAGGCCTAAGTAGCAGGCCTGAGACATGTTTAAAAGGGCTACGTAAGTGAGAGGCACAATAAGTGCTGCAGACCCACTAGTAGCTTTTAATTTACAGCCCCTGGTTACACTTTAGTAGGGACTTACATGTCAATTAAATGCACCAACTGGGGGGAAGCCAATGCTACCATATTCTAGGGAGAGAGCAGAAACACCTTAACACTGGTTAGCAGTGGTATAGTGTGGAGAGTCCCAAGGCCAGCGAAAACAAAGTTAGAAAAAACTGGACAACTAAAGGTAAAAAAGTTGGGGAAATCCACTCCAACAATGTCTGGTCCAACAGTAGTTCCCTTGAGTTTTATCCTTAATGCAACTGTGATATATTATGTGGCCCATTGCTTTGATGGATTAATTTGGCGAGTTCCTGCTGCTGTGTGACCGAGGCATGCAGGGCTATTCAGGAAAGAGGGAGGTACATTTATTTCCTGATTTCTGCAATGGAAATGTCTCTGATTTGATCAGTCTCCCCATGAAAGCAAGTGGTATTCTGTCTTTAAAGTTTATAATAATGTTGCACGTCTTCACATTGTAGCAGTTCGCTTTTGAATTATTGGCCATTGTATTGATAGATTAGTTTGGCAAGTTGCTGCTTCTGTTTGGTTAAGGCATGCAGGGCCCTTTAGGAAAGAAGGAGGGTGCATTTATTTTCTGATTTTGCACTTGAAATGCTTCTGTTTTGATCGGTCCATAGGAAAATAAGTGCTTTTTTCCACACTTTGAAAGTATATGGTAATGGTGAACGTCTCCACATTGTCTTGGTTTGCAACTGAGTTATAGCATTGCCGTCACGAAAGACCACAGCATGTTTGCAAATGGGGCTGAAACATGAATTGTCCAACATTGGCTAGTATTGCAAATTATGACATATGATATAAACAAACCTGTTTGTATAGTAAAAGCAGTGACCTGCTTGTCACTTATTAATGGTGTATATGTTCTGAATATTAAAGATGTAAATGTGTGCATGCTGTTTTTGTGGTAATATCACCTGAAAAGCAAGAACTAAAATACTTGTAATGCACAAAATATTTTCTATCTGTAAAGCATTCTGTAAAAATAATATATCCCACAAATTTCTTGTTTAAAATACATATTTCAGAGTAATTCTAACCCTGCCACGACCGCGAAAAGTGATGGTAACATATTTTCCATTGATATTTAATTGATTATCTCCTTCAATGCGGGTAGAATTAATGAACATTGTTTATCATTGATTCACAAAAATAAAGACCCAAGAGGTAGCTCTTTTTGTGTTTTTAATATACTCCACAGTCAATTTAAACACCCTTTTGTGTACAAAAAGGTGTGTACACACTGAAGGTAACTGATGCATGTACCACACCTGTATAACTATTAGAGGTCCAGAATGTTTCAATAAAGCTTACAATTACTTGAATTATCCTTCTTAAATACAGATACAACTGACCATTTTGATATTTTTAATTTTCTCAGGTAGGCATCCCTGCTTCTACAGGTTTTGAGTCATCTTCCTTATACAAGAAGTCTTTAAGAGGGGTATGAACGGGCATTTTTATCCCGAATCAATTGGAGGGGGCGAGATTCAGAGACGCTGGAAGAATATTCAGCCTTTTCATTTCTTTCCAGATTAGAGGGGTGAAGGTCTTTCTAATGTGTTCTAAAAATGTCGCTTCCAGCTTGAGCATCCCTGGCAGTAATTTTGTTAAATGCATCTTTTTGCAATAAAAACTGCAGTGCGGATTATCCAGCTCAGTGCTGTTTGAAAAAAAAACACAAGATATGTTAAAATTGGACGCTTGCCCTGGTGCCTTTATAATCTGCATTGACTCTCCTGCTGTGACTCAAAGGGAAACAAGCGGAGGCAGCTCCATTTATCCACAACATTAGAAATTCATCTCCTAGTGCTGCTTCCAGGACGCGCGCTCCGTGGCACGTGACCCGGCTGAAGGAGACGCTCGCGCTCTGTCAGCTACGGGGACTATGAGGGAAAAGGAAAGGAGAACAGAGTGCACAAATTAAAAAAAGCAGAAGGAAAGAGTAATGGAAATGGAAGAGAGAAAAGGATGAGTCAAGGGGTGAGTTGGAAGGGAAGGAAAGAGAGATGTAGAAAGAACGGAAGAGGAGGGTGAGGATGAGGTAAGGTAACAAAATTAGGACGTAGAAGAATGTGAGAGAGGAGAATGAAAGGAAAGGAGAGAAAAACTGAAGAAGTTAAAATGCAAGGTGGAAGAACGGACGGGGGTAAACAAACGGAAACAAGGGAGTAAAAACTAAGTAAAGGTAAGAGAAAGGAATGGAGAAAGGAAGTGAGGGAGAACAGGGGACGGAAAACAGGAAGTGGGGAACAAGAAGCAAAGGTGGAAAAAAGAAGGAAAGGTGGAGGGAGGGAAGAAGAAGGGTGATAGGAGGCAAAAGCAGAAGAAAGGCAGAGACGTGACCGTGGAAGAAAAAGTGTGATAAAGAAAGGAGCCATGGATAAATGAGGAATGAAGAATGGAAGAAAGATGGATGGGAGGGGAAGAGCAGAGGAAAGGAGGAGACGATAGAGGAGACGAGGAGCGCATGGGATGAATCAAGGAAGGGAGGAGCGAAGGGAGGAGAAGCAAACGAGGAGTCATGGAGCTTGGAAGAGGTATGAGAGGCAGGAATGGAATATCAATAACATGGGATGGGCATTGATTGACTCTCCCTTGGTTGGGAAATAACCTGCTGAAGAAGACGTCATAGAGCAAGTTGACCACAAGTATTGGGAATGTAACCTAGGATACGGTAATGTACCTCTACTTCTTCCAGCCAATAAATAGTGACAACACAGAAGGTGGTCTTCATCTAGGGTCCCCCAGTGGTGGCACTTTCATTCAGGCAGCCCTGCTCCTGCACCCCCTTCAAAGTCAATCTAGGGTTTCATGGTGCATTAGCGGGCATCGTGACTATGGCTCTGAATCTGTACTAGGGATCTCTTCTATTCAACTTCAAGGTGGCGGGGGCACCAAAATGGGCACACTCGAGGTCTGCACCACCCTTTTTTGGTGATCGCAGAGCCCCTTCATAAGCAACGGGCCCACCTTCACCCCTGCACGCAACCTATGAAAACACTGTTGCTTAGTAGCCTAATGAAGCTTGAAGCCCCCCCCTGAGAAGTACATGGTGCCCACCCCCCTCAGGACATAGTCAGTAGCTCTCAGGCCTGGGTACCGTGATCAGGGGGCTCCCTGGAGTCCCCGCCCGCACCGCTATATACATTCTTCAGAATGGGTGTTAAAGGAAGTGATGCTTGTAGGTCCATCGCTCATAAAAATATAATTTATTCTGATACATTGTCACATGTTCTACCCTCAGTATGCTGAGTAAACTGAACATAATGCAGCGACATTCAGCCATGCTACTGAGAAAAGTGGAGTAGATACTGACTAATTTATTGGTAACTTAGAATATACACCTTTTACAGTTTTGAAGTTATTTGGGTATATATCCGTCGAAGTAAAAAACAAACTTTCCGTTGAATGAAATGAAAAAAGACAACTATTAATGCATATTAACAGCACACTATGGAACATTTTTAACCCATTTTCTTTTACGCTAAGAAGGCGCTGAAGTGTCTTTTCTGCCCACCAAATTTACGAAGTGGCACAATGCATGCATTGCACCACTTTGTAACCCCTTGCGCCACATTATGCCTGCGCCAGGAATAAGTTATGCAAGGGGGGCGTTCCGGCTCTAGGAGGCCTGCAAAAATGGTACAGTGAAATTTAAAAGATTTCACTGCGCTATTTTTGACATCATTTGTAATGCCTGCTCAGAGCAGGGGTTAAATGATGCTTCCATAGTAACCTATGGGCCTCCTAGCACTTTGCTGCAGTACCGTCAACATTTTTGACACTAGTGTAGCAAAGGACCACAATAGCGTACATTTTTTTGACACTATTGTGCTAATGACCGCCATTATAAATACGGCGCAGCCATGGTGTCGTTAGGTGCTGATGCGCCTTCTTCTTAAATATGGGCCAGTATGTATGCGGAAATTTATCTTGTCTGTAACATTCACAACCTAAATGGCCTATGAAGCTAGTTCATTCTGCAGTCCTCATATTGTGGAGCATTGCCGAAATGAGTGGAGCACATTAAAACCTAATCACCCCTTTAATAGTCTAGCCCAACGTGCCCAAGATGTACTTGTACTTGTTTTTAGAATGAAAGGTGTCCTGTGCAAAATAAACAAAAAGCCCCAGTACCCTATATTAAAGGTTCAACACATTATTTTAATTTCTACATGTCTACATCTGTTGTTATTCTTTACGTTAATCTTTTCAACCTGATACAGACCCTTCTGACTAATGAGATAAAGCGAGAGATATAAAATTATATTATGGACTTTATGATTGGATGAGAAAGTATCAGAATAGTAATAATGACCTTAAATTTATTTTTCTGATATCAGTACTGCCCATTTTTTCCCTTGGAACACGAAGTTAGGCACAGAAGTATACTAATAGCTTCTGTTTTTCAGAACATGTTTCGCAACTAGCGCTATCACACAACTAGCGTGCTGTTTCCAAACTAGCATTAAGAACTTACCAGCAATATCTCCAATTTAGGTATAACTGGTGCTCGTCTAGTGTATGGCAGATGGGCCACCACACTATCGGGCCGATAGCAAATTAAATTGCAGTTCCAAAAAAATCTCCATGGGGGGTCTCTGCAGATTTCTTGCCAACTGTACTCCCACCTAAATGACGGGGGCACTTTCTGGATGGGCTGCTACTTCATGGTGACCAGCAATTGGCCTCATGTGCTGGGAGGAGGAATAGGGAACATTATAGTGATCTACCAGGGACAGTCATTGCTTATTATTGCTGCAAGTGTCTACCAAGTCTTGCATACTTGTTCAGGGCAGGAAAAAGCAATGCCGGAAAGTCAACCTAGACAAGGGAGGTCTTTCGATGAAGAAAAGCCAACATCCCTTTAGCAGAGGAGCTGCAGGTTACGGGTTTCCAATGGTGGAGCTTACTCAAACTGTGTAGTTAGAAGCTTGCCTGCTCCTCTACCTCTAAATGAGGGAGGAGCACTGAGAGAGTGGAGGCGTGAGGCATATGCCATTTTATAGTAGACATCATGCTCAGCTACACTCTAAATGATCCCCACAGTGTCAAAAGTATTTGGGAGCATGACATCTAACCTCACAATATTAGCCTCAAAAATGTGAATGACCAAAGTCTTTAAGGCATCTTTCTTCAAAATGTTGTCATCATTCCACGTGGAGTGAGCTGATCTAATGATAATCATTGAGGCTTTTGAAGCTCAGTCATTTCCAATACAGAAAAGATCAGGTTGATAAGGAATGCTTAATGTGTACATCAAGCAAAACAAAGAAAGGACTACCATGAAAGACAATATGTTGCTTAAGGTTTTACTACATCATTTGGGTAGTCAGTCTAACAAGTGCTGTTATTGTCCAACTCAACAATACTCTTTTTATCAGCAGGAGAAGCAAGTTACCTACATGACCTTTCTGGTCTTGCCACCTACAGAAGGAACCACATAACACATTAAGTTATCGAATTTCAAATGTAAACATGATAGATATCTTTTATTTGTACAGTGCGACTCTCCAAAATTCAACTGAAGGCTGTTAGAAATTGGGTTCCTGGTTGGCTAGGGTAGGCACCTAAGCCAGGCAGTAACCACCACTTTAGTCAGGGCAAGGGAGCTACACACCCAAGATAACACCTTCTCATCCCTTAGTAGCCTTGGCAAGAGCAGTCAAGCTTATCCCAGAGGCAATGTGTAAAGAGGTTGCACAACACACACAACCCAGCCATGAAATAAATACACCAAAACAGAGATTTCACAACAAGCTATATAAAAATAAACTGTATTAGATGAACATCATAGACCAAAATGACATGAATCAGTAATAATGTGCCAAACAGGCTCTGCTCAAACCATCATCATCATGAATGCAAATAAAAGAAACCTTCCAATAGTGCATATGTCAGGAAGCACACCCGCCAATAGCATACAAGGCAGATCCTGAAAATATGTACGCCACCCCAACATGGTAAGCAAGACATATGACATAGTCACATCTTGAAAAATGCAGCATACACAATGAAGGCAGACCTACCAGGGTGAAATGCAACTACTACACAAATCAACAAACAACACCTTCTACACAAAGGCTGCAGCACGTCCGCGCGCCCTTTAGACGTTATACGGTAACTGGAAATCCACCACATAAGGCACAGAGGCACAGATTTATGTAAAAGTGGTGCAGCGCAGTGCTGTGCCAAAAATAGCAGTGCCATGCTGTGCAGCTTTAGAAGCACAAAGGTGCAACTTATTTAGGGGAATACAGCACACCCCTGCGTTTCCACCTGCGCTGGCACTGAACTAAGCAGCCTAGCGCCAACGCAGTTCTCTTTGCACCATAGTTCAAGGGTGTCTGCGTTGAGGGGGTAGATAGTTTATGTACAGGAAAGTGTCCCTTCCTGCACATAAACAATCTATAATGGCGATTTGGCACTTCTATGTGTGCTGCAAAATGTAGCGCACACAAGTACCAAAGCGTTATTTTGAATGATTGTTTATGTGCAGGGAGGTGTCCTAAACAACCGTCCATGGCATTTTGCTTCTTCTAGGTGTGCTGCAGAATGAAGCACAAATAGAAAAATCAAAAAACGAGGAGGAATGAAAGGATTCCTCCTCGTTTTGCCATGCTAACACCACCCACGGGGTGGCATTAGTTTTTGGCGCTGCCTCAGGTTTACGACAACTCATAAATCTGAGGCAGTGTCAAAAGCAATGGGTGTTGCGGTAGAACGTCCACAGCAACACCCATTGCATACCCCTCTGACACAGAAAACTATGTTGGAAGGGCCACAAAAAAGTGGTGTTACACCTCCTTGTAAATATGGAGCAGTGGCTAGCGCTACCGGAACATCACGAAAAGTGACACTCTGGTGGCGCCAGGGGCTCTTATATCTGCCTCAGAGTCTCCTGCGCTCTTCCCACATTATAGGTGGTAAAGAAAAACACACCCTGTCCACTACAGGAGCTCCCCACTCCTATTATGATGAATGTGGTACTTTTTCAGAGATAGAGCAGGACCTAAACCACCATTGAGGATGGTCCCCCCGGAAGTATGCCATCAGGATATGGAGGGGAACACACACATCCTGCTCCCTCCAGCTGGGAGACCTTGCTAGGTCCCGTGCCTGTAGATAGCTTAATGAGCGCTACGGGCACTGTGGGTGCCCTCACTTACTCCCGCAACGAGTACCAAGGTATGCTGAATTCCAGCACCTTGGGTTAAGGACAGCAGCCTCAGCCCTCACCGGCACCCTCAGATGACTAGTTCAGGCTAGAGCGGCGCCATCAACCTCCTGGGGAGAAAGGTACCCACATGAAGGGTTCCACGGGGGAGACCTCACCACGTCCTCCCCTCCTCACCAACTCCCAGTGCGGCCACTACCAGGTGGCGGGCGCAGGACTTGGAAAGCTGGCAGAGTGATCCTTATGGCATCAGAGGGGTTCGTTGGTCTTCCCTCATGCTCTTCCTCTGGAGATTTCCCTCGCTGGAGAGGCGGCAGGGAAGAGGAACAGCCGGTTCATAGGAGGCCCCATTCTTTCTGAATGCGCCGTAAGCCAGCACATCTGGGTCGTTGTAGGCAAAGTGGCAGTCCTCCTTGTGGCTCAGCAGGCCTCAGGTCAGCCCAACAACAAGCCAGTCCAATGGCGGTTCCTCCCAGTAGCATAACAGTTCCTTTTGGCAGTATGCAAAACCAGCAGCATCTGGTTCCAAGTCCACGCAGTGTCTAAAAACATGGGGAACAACCCCTGTAGTTGTACTCATTTTGTCTTTGATCTCAGACGGCACTTCAAGGGACCTTTAGAAGTGTACAACACCCCCCTTCAACTCCAGCCCTGGCTCCAGACATCAGTAGGGAGTAAATAAATCATTTGTGCGAGGGTAGGACACAGCCTATTCAAATGTAAGTGTGCCCCGCCTCTCCCTCTCCCAGCCCAGGAAGACCATTCAGGATGCAGAGGTAATCCCGTTACACCTCCACCCTCCCTGTGTAATGGCTGTCTGGAAAGTAAGCACAAAGTCCTGAAGTCCTGCTGTCACTCTACCCCAAATGTGGATTGGAGTCAGGCTGCAAAGCACAAGAGACATATGCACAGTAAAATGCCCAAAAGTGGCATTTCTCAAATAGTAGTAAAACTCCACCTACACCAATAAGAAGAATTTCTCACTACCATTCTAAGCATACCACACATGCCCATGCTACTCCCTCATAGATCAGACAGTACCACTTAGATATATGCAAGGGCATTCTTAATGTAAACCTATGAGAGGGGCAGCACTCACAGTAGTGAGAAACCACATAGGCTGTTTGTCACTACCAGGACATGCCACACAATGAACGCCCATGTCCTACATCTTACCTGCACAGCACCCTGCCCATAGGGCTACCTAGGGCCTACCTTAGGGGTGATCTATATGTAGCAAAAGGGGGGTTCCATGCCTGGCAAGTAAATTTAAATGCCAAGCCAATGTGGCAGTACACTGAGCACGCAGGCCGTGCGGTGGCAGGCCTGAGACAGGTTTGAAAGGCTACTTTTGTGGGTGGCACAAGCTGCGCTGCAGGCCCACTAGTAGCATTTAATTTACAGGCCCTGAGTATAGAGGATACCACTGTACAAGGGACTTACAAGTAAATGCAATGTGCCAATTAGGTGTAAGCCAATCATACCAAGTTTAAAGGGGAGAGCACATGCACTTTAGCACTGATCAGCAGTGATAAAGTGCCCAGGTCCTAGATCCAACAAAAACAGGGTCAGAAAATCAGGAGGACAAAGGCAAAAAGTTTGGGGGTCACCCTGCAAAAAGGGCCAGGTCCAACAAAGGGTAAGTAACCCTATTAATGTTCTTTTGTATAGTTCTTAAAGATATTTTGCCTATTTAAGTGAATATGAGAACAATTGTAATTATCAAATCTGCTAACTTTCACCAGGTATAATGGTATGTATTGCAACTTAATGGATAGTCTGCTCTAATTTTGTACATTTCCATTATCTAAGCAAATTGCCAGAGTCCGATAGTTCATTATAGTCTGTTGAATTTGACTCAGTTTAATTTGAAAGCCAGTAATGAATACTTTGGGGTATCAGTAGATACTACACTTTGGACAATTCCAATGTTCCTATGAGAATTAAATATGAAATCATCTTGCCTTTCGTCTTTATTGTATTGATGCATAGTTAGCCTCAATTCTGTATCAAGGAACTTGATTGTCATCATACTAACCTGTTTTAATGTGCTAATGCATTTGAACCGTATTTGTGTAAACATGCACAGAGACATGGCGCAGATAGTCTGTGTTCATTTGAGCATCTATTTATGCGCTGAGTTTGCATGCACTAGAACATTACATTAGATATGTGGGCATTGCCAATGCTTGTTTATTGTGTTGTAAATGTGTTACATGGAGTTTTGATAGTATATCCCAAGTTCCATAATTACTGATAGGATTTTGACTACAATGCATGACCCCAGAAAACTAACTAAACATCTGGCATTAAATCCATTCTAATCAACTGTTATTTCCGAGCCATTTCTTAGATAATTTTAGAAATGTTTCTACTCAGTAAACTGGTGACTAGCCAATTTGTGGAAATGCAAGACCTCAGGTTGCCAGAGACATTATTTCATAAACAAGGACCTAACAACACTGAGGGATGTGTAAATACAAGGACTGGGTCTAAAACAAAGAAATGTGGAACCTCTAAGGAAGCATTGCTACCAGTAATCAGAGAAACATCCAAAAACTAGATGACCACCACGGAAAGCACACAACAGTTCAAAGGAAAAAGCACTGCGGATCCTTCAGTGAACAAAGAAAGGGTCGAATCCACTCAGAGAAGGTGGACCTGTTAAAACGGAAAGTGTGACAGGCTACATAGGAACTGTTGGGTTGTGAGGGAATATAGCTAGAGCGGCGAAGACCCTTGAATCACACTGGTGACAACACAGGAATCTAGGTATACCCTTGTCTGAGAATCACGGTGCATGCTGATGAGGAGTGTAAAAAGCTGGGTGTGGGGACGATATGATAAATTGGATGTGCCCTGTGGTGACAAGAGCCCACTAGTGGGCGGTGAAAGAAGCTTGATGCGCATGTGCACCTGCGAGTGATGAGTGCAGCTGGGTGCACAGACGTGAGAAGTGTGAGAAGACTGGCAGTGATGGTCAGGAAGGGACAATGCTATCCTCTCTTCTCTGCCTTTGTTTCACTAATGTACCGGGCATTCAACCCTGATCATTGAGTGTGCCCTACATGCAAACATGCAAAACATCCTGAAGATCCCTGCTCAGGATGTTTTTAGATAGAGGAGGAGACACGCCAGACTCAAGCCACGTGTGCTGCTGAGCCTATACACTGACAAATGCCCAGCCGAGGCATCAGTTCCACCTGGATAAATCAGGCAAATTTCAAATTGTCCTGATTTAAAGTGCAGTAATATGGTATGGCATCATTCAATCACTGCATCAACAAATGATGTAATGAAATGGTGGGCACCACGCCACGCAATGTCGGATCCATGCGTGCATCTTTTTATGTGCAAGGTTCGCCGGCCAGCTATGGTGGCTCTGCAGTCGTAAAATTCATATTAGTAAAATTAAACTTGTAGTTTGTGAATACCAAATATACACAGAAGTGTAAGTTGATCTTTGTGAATCAGGCCCATAGACTTCAGTAAACATCCAAAAACGTGGGATCTGTAATGAAAACGTTTGTGGCCTCACAATGGGTAAAGAATACTGCATTGAACATTACTTACATCATTCCCATACAAAATCACCCTCTAATATTCAGTCCTGGGTTATTGGGTAAAAAAAAGCTTGCATCCTTAATGCATGCAGACTTCTCCATATAAATGTGTATAAACGACATTACCAAAAAGATTCTTCAGTGCCTCATTTATGCATATTAATAATTCTATCTTTACAGTTTTAGAAACTGTCCCACATTTTTCTGACTGCTTCAGTTTCAATTTTGTATTTCCTTTTTGCCACGTAGCTCAATTCCAATACCTCTGCGCATTTCTCATTTGTTTCAACAATCAGAAAAAGAGCACATATTCCAATTCCCAGATGAATAAATATGAGCTTTAGCTGTAAGGCTCTCAGCCTATAAAATTCATGGCCAGCGAGCACCGCATGCCCCGTGGTGTCTGTACTTTCCTTAGTGCTTTGCCCTATTACCACAGGAACCCTTTGTAGTTTTGGCTGACAGTTACCAAGATGCAAAAATTAATCATTTCCCTCTTCAGATAGGCATGGTTAAGTGACTATCTGGTGCTCGAACCCGCCACTACTAGAGTGGATGGTACACAGACATATATGTCTGCTAAATGTAAACAGTCTTCCAATAAGCCATGCTCTATTCTAATAATATGTCAATCTCTGACTTGGCTAGGGAAAAAGAATAATAACAACATTAATTCACTTGCAATCCTTGCAATGTCTCGACTATATTATGAGTAAGCCTTACTCACCTGTGCTTTCTCTTTATATGTGCTTTGCATAACTCTACCATCAATGACCCTGGGGTGAATTAGAAGACCCACCTCATACTTAGATATAGGGCTATGGAACGATTGTAAAGACCCAGTTCATCCCCAGTCTCGTGGAAGGTGTTGGCCACTTTTATCCAACTGGTCCTTAGCAGAAGAAGGTATGCTGGGCAAAACAGCAATAGGGTTGGCTCGACGTGCCACCTTCTTCCACCTAAAGCCCATATAGAACCAAATAGCAGATTACAGACCCAAAGTACTTTGAAAGACAATAAATGTCCAATAATAACACATAACACTGATACAAATCTGCCATTATAGTAATACAACTCCCTAGCTATTAGATCAGTGGTTCTCAACCTGTGGTCCGGGGACCCCTGGGGGTCCGCGAATCCTCCTCAGGGGGTCGGTGACTGCTTAGAAAATGTAATAACATTAACAGTTTAGGTCCCCAGCTTCATTGGGGGGAGGGGGTTCTCGGATTCCAATAATGATTCATTGGGGTCCCTGGGTTCCAGTACTGATAAAGTGGGGGTCCACAGAAATCAAAAGGTTGGGAACCACTGTACTAGACCATCAAAAAACATCTCTCAATAATTCTGTATTGAAGACTAATTTTAGGCAGGTGTCATGATAGTTCTGTTTCTTTTACAGGCATAACATGATTTTTTAACTTTTTCAGGGACCCCTTTCAATCTACATACTCTACATTGTTGTTAAGGGAAGACAATGTTAGCTTTTCAGCTTGCTAGGAATATCCATCAACACATCCTGGACCAGTCTTTTTTTAAATTGTATGGCATAATGTTACTCTTTACAAATGTATTTTATCTTTATCAGTATTGTCATCACTTATACAACCAACAGTTTTGACAGAGAAGATCAAAGCGGTGGAGTGTGGCAATGATAATATTAAGTTTAATTATGTGGTTATGTATTACGTTACCATCTAGCCACCTGGTTGATCGTAATGCAGAAACCCTGAATGCAAACATCCAGGTTTCTACAGACTTGGCTTAACAGTGTATTATGTCCTTCAGAGCAGTATACTATTAAATTATGGCCCATATTTATACTCGGTTTGCGCTGAATTAGCGTAATTTCTTTTTACGTTAATTCAGAGCAAACCTAACTCCATATTTATACTTTGGCTCTAAAACAAAGTTATGGAGTTTATGTCATTTTCTGGACGTGGCAACCTACCTTGCGTCAATGAGATGCAAGGTAGGTGTTCCTGTGCAGAAAACGACAATATGGCCTTAGCGCCATATTTATCCCCCCATGCTAAAATCTAGCACGGGGGCCTTAAATAATGGCGCTAAGCTTGCTTAGTGCCATTATATAACGCCTGGGTCAGGGCAGGCGTTAGGGGACCTGTGGGCCTTTTTCCATGGTCAGAGACCATTGAAAGAACCCACAGGTGCCCTTCCCTGGCCCCAGGGACACCCTCATCCACACCAGAGGGACACCACAGGATGGGGGACCCATCCCAGGTAAGTCCCGGTAAGTATTTTTTTATTTTTTATTTTTTTCCACTCGGGCCCTGACTTGGGGCCCCCTGCATGGTGCTGGCCCCTTGGCCATGCCCAGGGGACATTTGTCCCCTGGCCATTGAGGTGGTGGCCATGGCTCTTGTCTTTACTAGGAAAGGAGCCATGTCCATGGGGATTGTGCACCAGCAAATGGTGTTACACTGCTTAGAGGCATTTTTTTGCCTCTGAACCGTGTAGCACCATTATTCGGCGTACAATCTCCGGTTTCCCCTACGCCTCCCCTACCCGGTTAGCATCCTTTACAAAGACACAGGACATTGGCGCCGGCTAGCACCATTCCATAAAAAACACGCCCAGCCGGCGTCCAGGAATGGCGGTAGCCGGCACTATACTTTTACACGCAAAACTGCGCTGACACAGTTTTATGTGTAAAAGTATAAATATGGCCCTCAGTTTGTACAATCACAATCACTTTCTGCATCATAATAGGGCTCCCGTTTTATGGTATATATATTTTTTTAATTTCCATCTGTATTTATTCATATTTATTTTTTGGCCATCTTATTGGTATTTATCCATAATTATTTTGTGTTTTGACAATAAATTGAGCCATAAAATGGTATATTTCCACATTTATTTAACTCTTGCACGTACACTCATACATGGGCGCTTAAAATGCAAATGAAGCAGTCAACAAAACACTACACTCACAGGTGCATATTAGCTTTATACTACAAATACATGTTAACATATGCCTGTATTTAAGGAAATCTGATCCTGTTTTGTAACTCTTTATCTGTCTACCTGCTCAGCTTTTGCGTGGAATTTATGAAAGACAGCATGGAGAGTCTCTCTCAAAAACAGAATTGTCAGTATTTTTCTGCATTTAAAAATAAATACAGACAGGAAACACATTGTTTTCTGTCTGTATTTATCTGTAAAAATCAGTAAAAATGTAAAACTGGAAGGCTTAATTATGATTAGCTGTGGATAATCTCACTACACCTTCTACAAGCTAAAAGGATATTTTAATTTTAGAAAATGTTAATATGCACATGAATTCACCTGTGATTCAGTTTCACCTGCATCACTAGGACACCAGTACTATTTAGCATTTTACCACCAATTTACTGTGCATCCAGCCAATTATGGCAAAAATATCCATCTGAACAATAGAACTCCTAGTTATTGTTCTTTCTTCAACATCTAATTGACTGTCAGCGCTTGAACCTGACTGTATTGACTTAGACATATTGTGCTAGAAGAATATTGTATCAAAAAAACCAACAGCCAAAATATCATGAAGGTAAGAATATATTGGTAAGGGTCGAGGTACTATTTTTAACTTCATAGCTAAGTACATTAAAGATACATATTTTGTCAAGGTTCATAGATGTTAGTAGTAATGGTTAACCTATACATACCTATTCACACTTACCTTTTGGATATTTTAGTTGTTAATATTTTTTCTATGATTTTTTTGTATGGTATTTAAACCTATATATACCGATACCGTAACCCAGTCAGTAGATGTTATCCAGCAGTTGTGGCGGTGGTGGGGGGTGAACAAAAAAATAATAATAATAAAAAAAATAAACTTACCTCAACGCCCGCCGCATTGCTGGACCACCACTCTTCAGGTCTCCACTGCAGGTAGGCACAGGCTGTCAGCCTGACCTGTGGCCAATCCTAATGCTGCTTTCATGCTGCTGGCAGCATGAGAGCAGTGTCAGGGTTGGCCTGAGCACCCTGACCTTGCGCTCCCAGGCAAGACTGGGAGCCTATGCCTTTTGTCTCCAATTCGGCAACACAGCTCGGGTGAGAGACAGCTCAGCGAGATGGCCGGCCAAACCCAAATGCGCACTGACAACAGTGCCACCGCTCCCCCCTCCTGCCTGCCATCCCCCAGATTCCTGCCCCCTAGAAAACATTGTTTATTATCATTTCATTTTTAAAGTTTTGCATCTGCTGCTGCTGCTGGCAGGGGGTCGACGCTCCTCAGCCATAGCGGAAGAGCCACTGCTGCAATGGGGGATCCTTCTGTGGTCAATTCTCCAGAGCACTGGAAAGTCCTTTGAGAACATGCGTAAGGTGGATTCATTCTTCCTTTTAGGTTACAACAGATCTAAAAAATCGAAAAAGAGTGCTGACAACCCAAAGCTCATTGAATTAAAACTGAGACAAAAAAGCTCCGTATATATGTATACAAACTGCAGCTGTCAATCTACTATAAGGCTATTCCTGGGGATAAATCCACATTCTAGCAGCATAATGTCGAGAGAGGTTAGAGTGAAATGTTTGCTTTCCCATCCTGTAATGGAGGTTACTCCAGCCCCTGGCTTGGCTGGAGTAACTTTCAGGCAATTTCCATCGTGGGAAGAGGTTAGATAGGAGTTTTTCAATACCCAGAAATTTACATGTTTGTTGGGGTTCACAAGCTTAGAACGCAAATGCCTCCTTGTAAAGCCTCTAACCAGCTCCTGCATGGCATTTATTATGGTGAATTCGTAAGCACTCATGATGGAGAAATCTGCAGTAGAAAATTCATTTATGCCTGCCAGGACTCCTTTTGTGGCAGATGTATATGAGTTATTTTTGTCATTAAATGTACGTGTAGGGTTTAGGACCAGAAATACATTCGTGAAAGGGGCCTGATGTCTTAAAATGTTTAAATTGGGACGTAACTGTCTGTGTTGGCCATTTTAGATTAGTCCGCTGCATTTGAGAAGATGGACCAGCCGCAATTGTTGGTACGTTTTCACCCTGTAGCTTAGTTTGAATATATGTCATTACACCATGCTTTATGTGTGAGGTTGGATACATTCTTCTCTGCCACAATGCATCTGGCCCTTTCATCCTGTATATTTAGGATTTATATGAATCCACTACTCTGTTTAATTTATGGACGGGGTCTCCATCTACAGCACCACACAATTACCCCAACTATTGATTTAACCTAATAGCATTTCTGATCAATACAATTCTCTTTGCTCCTGTCTACAAGATAATGACCGATGGGTGCTAAAGTCTTATCCTTTTCAACGGAGCCAACTGACGTCAGTATTTTAGAGAGCAGACCCCACATTCGTGATGTCAAGTTGCACAGAAATATTCCTTCAGTTTTGAACAGAAAGGCACCTGATGCATACAGACAAAAATGTAAGAGTCTGCTTTATATGAACTATGACAAATCAGGTTGCATGTTTAAACAAATCCATTGCTTTTCTTTTGAATGTAGGCATGCTTTTATTTAAAAGGGTGGACTAATAATTCATTGTCTCTATAACAGTGTTTCTATTTAAACATTAAACAATCAGAATTCTTAGATTATCCAGGAACGAGCTTTTCCTTGGGCTCGATGCATTGGTTTTGGGGCCACAGCTTTGTCTAGCTTACTGCTAAAGAGTGTAACTCCCATTAATCAGGCACTGGAGGGTAAATGAATGTCCATTTTGTAATCACTGTTGAGCAAATCAAATACAAACACAATATTGAACAAGATAACAGAGGAAAATTTGGGATCAGGGTACAATATGCCATTCATAATGATTTCAAAATGTATGATTGGACTAACTACAGCTCACTGAATGGTGCAGAGACTCAGAGGTCATGAGCAAAACATTGAACACAGCAGTAGGGTAATGGTGCAAAGTTTCTGTGAATAAGAAGCTGTTGTGGCTCAAAGTATTAAAAGACACATCCAGCATCACTGCAGCTGCGGAGCATCTTCCCTCCACATTGATGAATATGATGTTATAAACTGTCCAGATAGCATTAGGAGGCATAAAGGAATACGTTAGCCGTCTGCCCGTTTTTGAGGGTCTTTGTACATGGTTTAATATACCTGTTACAGGTAGGAAGTGCAGATTATGTGAGATGCTGCTGAGGCATTATGATAATTCTTTTTTGTGATATGCACTCGGAGATAAAATCTACATTTTGTTTTTCTGAAATGATCCTGACAAAAATGCAATATATGTTTTGATGTATGACTCATATGGTAAATAAATAAAGGATGCTGTTTTGCAATGCTCAGATTGCTTGCTCGCCCTCATGTTCATGGATCACTTTTCAGACCCATTACACTCACTCCTTGCTAATTCACCTTCTTACACCTGCCTACAACCAGAGTTGGCTGTCTGGCAAACCTCATTTTACCACATAGCTCATTAGACCCCACAGGATAAAACGCAACACGCAGACATATACATTAAAAAGCAGCTTATGGTCAGACCCTTTTGCCATTTGCTCTTTTTAGTGAGACTGCTGATGGCATTAGCTGTGTGTGCTGTCTGTCATGTTTACGGAGCAGCTCATATCATATCTCAGATGTCTACTTAAATATCTCCATCATTCTCTTGTTAGAAAGTGGTAATGTAGTTCTGTGTTAGAGCACTCAACAGAAATAACATTTCTAAAGGTTGCCAGAGCTGCAGCTACAGTGAATGGAGCAGAACTGTCCACTCACCAGCACCGCCAGCAGCTCCTCAGCCACCCAGGGTGTGTCGGAGACCTGCTTTAACATCCCTCTCCTTCTTGCCCACAGTGACGCAGCCCATTGGTGCAGCACTGAATATCAGGCAGACCTGAATATCAGACAGACATCATGCCACTGACAACTTCCACTTGCACCCTCGTGGAGAGTCTAAGGCCGGCTGCTGGGGCGGTCCCTTATTTGGATATTACTCAAGAAATTGATCATTACCCTAACAATACGGCTGCTTGGTTACGCAACTCGGAGGAATGAGACTGACTGACATTTGATTAGTGTCCTCTTACTACCTCCTGCCTAACTGAAATCTCGTCCTATGATGCTGTAACCACCAATGCAGGCTTTCATCACCATTGTTGCTGCCCAGATGAAGTTGCACCATGTTGCTAAATTCCTGGAAATTATGGTGAAACAATATGTTTCAAAATATTTCTACATAGCAATGTAAATAATGCTACACATAAATAATGCATTCTTTGTAAAATGAGTTTGTGTGCTGTTTAAAAATATATTTTTCTAATATTGCACTTAGAAGTTAAGGTACTAAGGCTTCCTATATGGTGACCATCCTTCAAAGTATAGCTCTTACATTCCACGATGACCACTGTGCTTGTGGTTGCTTATTTATAACAACCCTGCCCTCTACTCCAAAATAACAGTGGGTTAAAAAGCTACCTGGAGAGATTGCCAGTGATTATACTTATTGCAATCATTCCTCCTATCACCTTGTGTTTCTTTCAAGTCCACCATGCCTTCACTACATTTTTGCCAGCCACAGTTACAACAGAGAAGCCTGTGCTTGTATTAGAATGAATGGGTGGTAATATCTGCCTTTATGTATCTCTTCTACTAAGATTAGTATGATTATATGTATCTCTTCTACTAAGATTAGTATGAGGACTTGAATTAGCCATGATCCCAGGGGGTTAATCAGGACTTCTGTGCACTCACAAAGGGCATATTTCTATTTTTGCTAAAACCACTTCTAGGTTCATTCTTTAACGCTACACTTTACTGTAGGGGGAAACTGAGGTACATGGTATTGTGTTTTGGCAAGCAAGACTATGGCGTGGGGGGTGCGATTTAAGCGTTATGGACAAAGCAGTAGGGTGCGTGTACAGTGCCCCTGAGCACGGCACATTGCCCATTGACTCACAGGAGTAGGAAATCAAGGAAAAAAGTCCAGCAAAGAACAGATAAACATGACAAAGCATAATTATACAGTAGTTAGTCCCTGCTCCCAAAAAGAAAAAGGAGAGAAAAAGAGACATGACTGACCACTAGCAAGCAAGGATTTTTAAATGACATTGACACAAACAAATTAAATGGCTTTAAGCGCACAGAAGTAAGTATTCTAAAAGTATAGAAGAGGCCGTACGCTTATGCTCGACCTAATAAAAGTATACAAGAGGCCGTACACTTATGCTTGACCTAAAAAACAAGAGTCACTTCAAAGGTGAAATTAGAGGTCATAGTTCGCAAAGCAGGGCATGTACGTGCTAAAGGACACCTGCTGAGGCTCTTGAGTTGCAGGCAGCTAATGCAGTCAAGGCACTTTACCCAGCAGCATCGTTGTGTCAGTGTTATTTATATAATATTGATATAAACTGTAAAGCATTACGTGCTAACACTTGCACACCACGCACCAGTTGTTCAGTTTTCCCTAAAGACTTCCCTATTGGAGCTCCGCACAAAACAGCAGCTGTTTTTACCTTGACAATAAGAGCTGAATCAAATCCGCAGTTTAGTTTTCCCCACCTCCTCCACGAGAAATCATTTCTTTTATGCTATTTAGGTTCCCCTGATACGGCTGAAGGATTCCCTGTGGTGCAGACTTCCTTTAAGATAGCTCACTTGAAAACAGGACAGACTGCTATGGTTCGCTGCGCGTCATTGGCCAACTTACGAATTTTGGTCAATGTTTCATTAACTGATTGATAAAAAAAATATTGTCGCTTTCAAGTGACCTCAACCAGAAAGAAATCCCATTGTGCAGCCAACAGCAGAACGAACAGCCTGTGAAGCAATCCAACGCTTGAGGAAAATGTTAGTGTTTTAAGCATGCTGCAATCCATTTGTAGCATGGGAACAGATAAAGCCTGCGGGACTTCTGATAAGGTGGAATGTGCCTCTGCGCAGAAATGATAATGCTAAGATTTTGTGGCAACGCGCAGCTAATCACAACAAAGAGTTTAAAGAACAGGTGATTGAATAAACACTAATACTTCAAGCCCGCCCATACCTTATTAGTATTTCTTAAAGACTAATTTTCACTCGAAGTAGTATCTAAATATAATATATGAATTAATGAATATATATATATTTATATATCAAACCAAAACCCTTTCCGGGATAGAGCGACGCATAAATTATGCAAAAAACAAAGGAGAACTCTGGGAAGTTCCCAATTTTAGGTGGAGAGCTGCTCTAGTAAGGAGCACCCTGCGACACCAGCGACACTCTAGATTTGCTCACCTCAAATGTCTGCTTATCTAGCAAAGTCTTTAAGCATAGGATTAGCACAGTGCTATCCTCGCCGAGCTAGATAGTGACAAAGTCTTTTGCCATTTGTACAGCAAAATCTTTAAGCATAGGATTGACATAGTGTCATCCTTGCCGAGCTGTAAAATGACAAAAGCCATTTACCACTCCAGGCACAGTATTACAGCTTTGGACTGGTCAAATACCATCCAAGCCAACCTGGAATGAGTAAAGCAACCCCTGACACGTGTTTCGCTCTCATTAGAGCTCTTCAGAGGAGAATAGCTTTGTCCAGACACAAGGGAGCACCCAGTATAAGTCAAACCAAAACCCTTTCAGGGATAGAGCGACGCATAAATTATGCAAAAAACAGAGGAGAACTCTGGGAAGTTCCCAATTTTAGGTGGAGAGCTGCTCTAGTAAGGAGCACCCTGCGACACCAGCCACACTCTAGATTTGCTCACCTTTAAGCATAGGATTGACATAGTGTCTAGAGTGTCGCTGGTGTCGCAGGGTGCTCGTTACTAGAGCAGCTCTCCACCTAAAATTGGGAACTTCCCAGAGTTCTCCTTTGTTTTTTGCATAATTTATGCGTCGCTCTATCCCTGAAAGGGTTTTGGTTTGACTTATACTGGGTGCTCCCTTGTGTGTCTGGACAAAGCTATACTCCTCTGAAGAGCTCTAATGAGAGCGAAACACGTGTCAGGGGTTGCTTTACTCATTCCAGGTTGGCTTGGATGGTATTTGACCAGTCCAAAGCTGTAATACTGTGCCTGGAGTGGTAAATGGCTTTCGTCATTTTACAGCTCGGCAAGGATGACACTATGTCAATCCTATGCTTAAAGATTTTGCTGTACAAATGGCAAAAGACTTTGTCACTATCTAGCTCGGCGAGGATAGCACTGTGCTAATCCTATGCTTAAAGACTTTGCTAGATAAGCAGACATTTGAGGTGAGCAAATCTAGAGTGTCGCTGGTGTCGCAGGGTGCTCCTTACTAGAGCAGCTCTCCACCTAAAATTGGGAACTTCCCAGAGTTCTCCTTTGTTTTTTGCATATATTTATATATATACATATAATACATGATATAAAGTACCCTATAATGTACTTAAAAAGTGAGGATTTCAGTGACCATATAGAGCTCAAGGCTATTTTCATTGATAAAGTCTCATGGAACCCTGGGGCGACTTGCAATTCCCTTTTTAATGTATGGCGAGGATTTGTATTACTTATAACACATGATCAAAACATCACCCTTCACAAAAATCACTAAATCCTGAGTGCCTTGCTCTACTTGTGAAAGAGATGATATGGCTGCAGGCATGAAGAATAAAAACGAAATCTGTAGTGTGAAATTAAACAGACAAAAAAAAGCAGTGAGTATCTTGTTGCAAAAATGTATTAGAATCAGTTAAATGTAAGCCATGTTCAAAGAAATGGTGTATCTCAGAATGTGTACAAATATTCAGAGAAAATCTTTCCTATAATGAGCCATAGAGTACAACAAATAAAGATATAGCACATGTACATCATTTAGGGGTCTCCAGGGGGTGCAGCTGCAAACCTTGGCTTGCCCTTTGTGTCCCCCGGCCTCAGAGGTCTCAGGTGGCAGAATTAGTGGCAAGAACATCGGGATAGCCCACTGATATGCCCATTTGTGTTACGCTTATAGGGAATAATAAACTATTATCATCATTAGTGTAATAAAAATGGAGCACCATGTCCTGGAACAAGACCTCTGCTGGCAGCTAAAGTAAGCAGTGGTGGCCACTGCAAACCTCAAGGTGGTGGGGGGCAGAGAGGGATAGTGGATGGGATAGGGATAGGGATAACAAAAAGACAAACTTACCTGTCCTGATGCTGCCGCCTGCCTTGCTCCTCAGTCCTTGGGACACCAGCACAGACTCCCCACGCAATCCTGACGCTGCTCTCTTACTATATCTAGCATGAGAGCAGAGCCAGGATTGGTCCGATCGGCTTAGTCTGCGACTCAGACACTGCATGGAAGTCTGTGCTATTTCTCCAACCTGGCTGTGCAACACAGCCGGTTTGGAGAAACCTAAGGGTGCATGTCTGCTTGGCCAGCCTAAGAGGGCCAGCCAAACAAACATGCGCACTTAGATGCACTCTACTCCACTCCTCCTCCCCTCTCCCATGGCCCCGCCCCTCCCTGCACACGCTGGCTCACCTGAGCCAGCAGCTGAAAAATAAAAGGAAATATTGTTTTATTTTTCAGCTACTGGCTCTTAGCCTGTGGGGCGATGCTCCTCTCCCATTGCGGAAGAGCCGCTGCTGAAAAGAAGTAGAACAATGCTTTTGAATGTTAGTTGTGTGTATTCTTGCTTGCAAGTAGGAGTGTGTTTGTGTGAGAGTAATAGCATGCGTACATGTGAACACATGTGCCTGTGTGAGCATGAGTGAAATTGAGAATCAGTGATAGGTAGTGAGTGAGAATGAGTGAGACTGGGTGTCAGTGAGCAAGTAAGAGTTAGAGTGATTGAGAACAGGAGAGCAAAAGGAAGAGTGCAAGTGTGTGAGTGAGGGTGAATGAGTTAGAATGAATGTAAGAGAGTGTTAGAGAGTGGTGGGGAGAATGAGTTTGAGTGAGAATGAGCAAGTGGCTGCGATTAGTGTAACTGTGAGTTAGAATGAGTGAGTCAGAGTAAGTAAGAATTAGTTAAAATTAGTTAAGGATGACTGAAAGTGAGTGTGATTGAAAAAGAGTGAGAATAAGAGTGAGTGCAACTGAATGAGAAAACTTGAAGATAAGTATTGCACACTACCACTTTCAAACTTCATGTCAGCACCCTAGTTTAGGAGTTATCTAAAATGGACATTTGTTTGTTTTGTTATATTTTTCATGCAGTTACTATGGAACTTTAACGATGTCAATTTTATAGTGACCTCAATGTTAACATGGCATCACTATCTGGGAAGATTTGCAGGTCATAGGTTAAATGATGCTACTTTCTGTGATGTTATTAAGATCAAAGAGTGTGTGTTGTCACCTCTGCTACACTCAGCACTTTGGTGCATCGAAGTCCATGATATTGCTGTGGTTATCTCATTTATTCTTATCACTGTGCATTCTAGAAAAACAGATACCAGGGTGGATAAAACCAGTTCTCCTTCTCACTATCCACGTTGCAGCTTCATTTATGCTCTGAGACCTGCCTTTCATCTTGGTTGCTGGTTTTGGCAGCAGGCATTATGATGTTACTATGTAACTGCAATATGTCATTACGGTTGTACATATGTTATTTTTTACATGGATAGAGGCATCACAACTTGACTATGGTAAGGAAAAAATACAGACTTTTATACAGGGATTGCTGGCTCCCACGTATCCTATGTAAATTACAGTTATTAGATACAAAGGTGGATATTTTTTAATGTAATCATGTCCGCTGTATAGATATCTGTATAGCTGTTTGTATAGAGATATAGATTCACAGATACACTGATGAAGCAGAAAATGAAGGTTTTGATTTATTAATGCATAAACGTAGTGTGAAATAATCATGTGTGACTTTAACCGAACTAATAAAGATTGTACGGGGACAAAATGTGCCCTCAGAGTAGTTTGCCAACATTTATAAGCGTGCTTTATATAACGTGGTGTATTAGAACTGCACTAATCCGACATAATCATAAACGTGTGCTACGATTTGCTTGTTTGAAATGCTTTAGCTTAGCATAACTTTAGTGGAGGCTTTGGCCTAGTTGCCTGGTCTCACGGTTTAGATGCTCGTATTTTTCCTATGTGCTATTAAATGTGTATTTTGCTTGAAGCTGTACTTTTCCACTGAAACCGTTCACATGCTTATCTTAAAGTTTCGTGCCAGCCTGGCATATTTTCTCTTTACTCCAAGGTCGATTTGCAGGTGCGGACAATGGAGGCTCTGAAAGTGAGCTAATTGGTATACAATGTTGCAACGTGCGTACCCATCTCCAAGGATAATGTATGCTTAAGTAAAAGCTTGAGAACTGTCGTTTTTGATTGGACAATTTGAAGCTAACCTATGAACCCTCCAATGGAAGACCCTACTGGATTCGAACTGTTGTCTATAAAAACCAGGTGCACGAGAAGAAATTAGCCATTACCAGCTATTGCCCGACATTGCGTCATTTCGTAGCTATTATGGCCCATCTTGCTGCGACGCCATTTTGAGAGATACTTTGATGCTTTCTCTAATCGAGAGAAAGAGACTTTAAATGATTCTTGCCCTAGAGACTTTAACTTTGAAATGCCCTTTGCATGAAGTAGTAGTTTTATTTTGCCGCCGTGAGGCAATTGCCCCGTCCACCCCTGCCCCTTTGCCCCGTCCCATGCCGATCGAAACGGTACCAATACTGATCGAGAAACGGTACCTGTGAGACGAAGACTTCCTTGTATGCTGATCGTAATTGGTAAATATGAAAGGAAAATTGTAAAATTGCATTGTGTTTCTTTTAGGTAACCAACTGCTGATTTTGATAAGAGCCCTAGTTAGGAGTTTTCCAAATTTATGTTGCTAAATTGTTTTTGCATGAAGTCCCACATGCCGATGCTAATTTGAGGTTAGATGAGGATTCCATATGTCGCACGATGCAATTTGAGATCTTGTTATGCTGACTAAATGTATGCAATTAGCTCATTACAGATTATCGTATTAGTGATTTGCATTGCCATTATCGAATGCCTTGTGATTCAAATGCTACATAGATTACACTTGTTTCGCCGTTATGGACAGCTATTAATGTTCATTTATGTTTATCATTTGGTGTTGAGACACATTTATATTGTGCTAGCTTTGTTAATATAGGGAAATAAATTCACTAACTTTGCAATAAACTGTTGTGGTTATTCCTGACTGAAAGGTCAGGGTTCGCCGAAATGTATTCTGGATTAATTGTTAAGTGTTATGTTGATCAAGGTATTGCTTATGTTCGTTATTGATTATTGATTTGATGCGACTGATCGATATAAGAGTACGGAGAGTTCCCACTTAGTCAAAAGATTCATCGGCCTAAAGAGCGTCCAAACACAGGTAAATTACTACTATGGTTCGCTCTATCAGTAGATGGTAGCAGAGGATGGTTTAGTCTTTTGGGACCCTGTACTCTTAAAGTACATGGTGTTGAATTAACGGTTACGCATTTTGAGACCCCATTCGAGAAGTTGAATTAGATTTTTCTTGGATAAAACTGATTGACAGAATGATGATGGGCTAGGTCCACCGCGACTTTCCCGGGATCTCGGAGCTTGCGAATGGAGAGAACGGAGGTGTGGATTCGGCGTTGGCGGTACTAGTGATGGTATGAGTGAAGTTAGGGTTTTGCGCTTGCACAGCTTATTGCCGCAGGGTGTGTGAAAAGGTTGCGAGGATTTTTCTTTTTAGAAGATAGCGGAGGTGCGACTCCGAGTGTAGGAGTAGAGAAGTCGTCGAACTTCATAGAAATAGCGGAGGTGCGACTCCGAGTGTGAGAGTAGGGAAGTCGTCGAACTTCATGTGCGTGTGGCGCTTTGTGCATAAAAAGGTCCACGTGGTTGTTGTTGTTGAGACGGGCCCTGCGAGGTCAAGAGACTCCGGAGTATGTTGATCCATGTTGTGGTCTGGGCGGTTTAGTAGGTTGATCGGGCGTGGTCAACGAGTCGGTACGTGTGTAAGGGAGTGAAAGAAACTTCGACTTCGGGCTTTGACAAGATTCTAAGTGCACTAGAACAGATCATTGACAAGTTGAGAGTAGGTCTGCGGGTCAGATTTGCTTGCGAACGTGGGGACCGAGAAAGACGGAATAGCGGCCGAGGCTAGTGAAAGGTCCCTAAGGTCCTGAAGCGACTGTGTTACCCTTCCTGTAGTAAACCGACAGATCTGTTTTATTTTTGGTAGCTCGCGATACATGCAAGAAGTTGTTACAAGAGGAGCTGAGTGAAGGAGGACGAGCCGCGAGGCTTTGTCAGCCGCAGTGTGTGTGAGTGTGACGTCACTGGGAGCCGCGCTGGGATAGGTTGGTTGTAGAGAAGGGTCGCGCACGGATTGGACGCAGTCCGTGGGGCTCGATTGAAAGGGGAAAGGCAAGCGAAGAGTATTCCGGGAATTAAAGTCACCTATTGATTACAAACTTTGTGAAATAAAAGACGAGAAAATGAAATTCTTTAAAGCATTCAGGAGTGCGATGAAGGGGGAGTCTTACATTAAAGCGAGTGTAGGAGAGGAGACGCCGCCCGAGGGTACACCAGCTTACATTGTAATGGAGGAAAAAGGGGTAGCTCCGTGCCTTTGGCTAAAGCAATGGCACAAGTTGACAGAGAAACATGGGAGCGTAGCGTTCCCGATTCATGGGACATTCAATATAAGGATTCTAGAAAACCTGAGATTCACGATGTACGACATGAAGGTACCTCCAAGGCCAGCACAGTTTGAGGCTCTAGCGATTTGGGAACTGATGGCCAGACAGCAACAGCAAAATAAGTTCGAGAACAGGATAAGAAAGGTAGAAAAGACGCTAGCGGATGCTAGGTGGGATAATGCACAGAAGGTGTGGAGGTCAGATGTATTGCAGGGAATAAAATTGTTTCCCGCAATTACTAAGGAAGAAGAGGAGACAGGTAAGAAAGCTACCTGTAAGACAGACAGGAAGTGTTCCAAGGATAGAGAGGACGAGGAAAAGTTGAGAAGAGAAGAGGAGTTAGAGGATGAGGAGTTGATAATGCAATTGCTGAACGACCGTCCACCACCTTATGCGGAGAATGGACAAGGTCCAAGTACCAGTTCTGCCCCTCCGGCATCGGTACGGAACAGTGAAACCCAGAGTTCAGGAGCATCATCGGGATCTAAGGACCCGAGTTTATTGTTCACCCCGCAGATACCGCAGGTTAGGAGAATATATCCAGATGTGCCCATGTTGAAACCAGCAGAAAATTATCAGCCGCAGATGCCAGGGTGCTACAGCAGTGACAATAGTGGAGGAATGGTTCTAGAACAAACCGTAAGGGGAGGACAGAATGGTCACAATCCAACAATGGCACAAGCTGAATCAACTCAGTTTTTGATACCTCAAAAGCAGATGCAAGGGGGAACAGAACATGCTCAGATGACGGGGAGTCAGATGGGCATGCCGGTAATGATGACCCATGGTGTGGGAATGAACATGCCACAGAACATGGGAAATGGACAAAACCCAGATGCAATATCACTGCCCATTACTGTAGGTCCACCGGTACCTCTGTACAGTCAGCCTAATTTAGGTATGAGCGGTCAGGGATCAATGCTGCAGAGTGGGACCGAAAGGAGGTGCATAGAAAACACTCCAGGGATTACTCCGATAGCGGCTCAGCCAACTGGATCTGTGACCTTGATGGAGTTTAGTCCCATGTGTGCTCAGTCAACACTGGTGAGGTCAAGCCCCCCACTGATAATACCTCTAACATCGAACACTGAAAAGTTGCCGCAACCATCAATGGCAGTCGATGTGAATGCTACACTGATGGGGGTAAATGCGCAACAGCTGACACAGTGGTTCAACAGTTTGAATTCCACACAAAGTTCAGACAGTGGGAAAGGAGAAGATTATCTGAATAGGATGAGGCTGAACATGGAAGCACAAGAATTGGTGGAAGGGACTATGGGTGTGAATAGGTTAGAGTCCTACACGGAAGAAGAGCTGAGATACCTATGTCCAAAGATTACGAAAGAAGTGAACAAGGTACATAAAAGTTTGCAGGAAGTAGCTGACAGAAACGGGATTGACATAGACAAGATGAAACACTTGAGCAGAAGCTACAGGTTGGATTTTGGGGCCACAGATTTTGAACATATGAGGTCAGCAGGCATGAAGGCGCACCTTAGAGAATTGCTGCAGAGTGCACAAGTATGGAGGTGCTTAGACAAGTGGGAAAGCAGGTGGGTAAAGAGAAAGGAAAAGAGGAGGGACAGTGCTACAGAGCATAATGAGAAAAGACCACAAAGCAGCGAGACAGTAACCATGTTACCAATGAGGGAGACAGCAGGGGGAAAATAAATACATGTACCATGGCACAGAAGCGATATTCAGTCTTTTACGGATGATTTTCCCAAACTGAGAGAGAAACCGATTGAATGGTATCAACAGACTGATAGGTTTGTGAAGCTTGCAAAATGTCTCTGGGAAGACCTGAACACTCTCTTCGAGATTGTAGTTCCAGCAGATTTGTGGGAGGATTGCAAAAGAGCTGTAGGTTGGCCGACGAGTGAACCAGAAAGAGACAGGGAGACGGGTGCACCATCACCTATGGTGATGAGCTTGTACTACAAGGTGGTTGAGCATTTGAAGACAAAGGTTGCCGCGAAGAATGTGGATTGGCAGAAGATCGATCGAACGGCCCAAGAGGCTAAACAGTCGATTCATAGTTACTATGAGAGGTTGTTGAAGGCGTTCAAGAACTACAGTGGCACGGAAACAATAGAGGCGAAGGACATGCTTCATTTTGTGTTCAGGTTTGTGGAAGGGCTGAGGCCAGAGATAAGTCAGATGATAAAGTCGCATTTGATTTGTTGGCAGTCGAAACCGATTGATGAGGTGTTGAATTATGCGAAATACTGTAGCGACGAAATTGAAGTGAAACAGAAAAAGTTGAAAGAGAAGGTGATGATGATGCAACTTAAGGCAGCTCAGACAGGTCTGCAAGGTTTGCAAGGGATGCAAGGGTTCCAACAGCAGGTACCGCAACCGCAGCCGCAGTTGCAGGGAAATATGGCGTTTCAGCCACAGGCCAGAGGCAGAGGCAGAGGAGGTTTTGTGAATAATGGTCCGGATTTGAACACTGTTGTGACTGGTGTGCAGGCAATGAAGAAGGTGATGCCGTGTCACGTGTGCGGAATTGTCGGTCATTGGAAACGCGAGTGCCCGATGGTGGTGCAGGAAGGTGCAGGTGCAGGTGCAGGTGTTGGTCAGCAAAACAATGATGTCAATGCATTTCAGACAATGAGGGGACCGAAAATGAGAGGTCCAAACCCAAATTTTCAGACCATAAATCAGTTGCAGGGATTACAACCTATGCAGCCGCAGCAGATGCAGATGCCCCGTATGCAGATGACGCAAATGCAGCCGATGCAACAGCAGTTACCCATGGTACCTAATCAGCGAATGCAAATACCTTTGGCACCAATGAGTCAGCAGCAAGTGATGGTTCCTCCACAGGTCTCGGGTCAGGTAATGAGTACAAATGGCACCGTACAACAGTTCCCACTACACAGTGAGAGTGGAATAAACAAAGTATGGGAGAGTGAAAGCTCAGAAGAAGAAGGAGATTGTGTGCTTGCTGCATCCTTGGAAGTTGATCAAAAGGGTCCGTACGTAGAGGGAAGAGTAATGGGTCATCGTGTCTCGTTCTTGGTTGACACGGGAGCCACACGTTCGACTGTTAAGAGCAGTGAAGTACCAAATTTGCCACTCTCAGGGAGGACAGTTCAAGTGGTGGGAGTAGCAAACAGGCACCTGACGAACCCAATAACAGATCCGGTACCAGTCAGCATCGGTAAATATCAAGGGGTGCATCAGTTTGTGATATGTGACTCAAGCCCAATAGCACTGTTAGGGAGAGACCTATTGTGCAAATTGGGATGTTCGATCATGTGTTCGAACGAAGGAATAACAATTCAGACGAGCAGTGATGGGGAAGAAGAAGACAGTGTAGAGGGGGATGAGATGGAAACGGTAGATGAAGAGTATCCTCTGATTTGTCTTTTCCCGATGATAACTGAAGAAGATATTCCAGCTGAATTACGGGAGACAGTCGGGAAGGAAGTGTGGGACATGACAGGGAAAGAGGTGGGATTGATGAAAGGAGTGGAACCAGTGAAAGTGACCGTAAAGCCCAATGCAATCTTTCCCCAGACCCCACAATACCACATGGCACAAGACACCCTCATGAAAGTTGCCCAACTTATTGACGAATTTGTAAAGCAGGGAGTACTAAAAGAAGTGTTAAGCAGTCCATGTAATTCACCAATAATGGGACTAATAAAGCCAAGTGGAAAGGTCCGACTTGTGCAGGACTTGAGGAAAATAAATGACATCATAGTCAAATGTTGCCCAGTAGTACCGAATCCAGCTGTGATAATGTTTCAGGTCCCTTGCGATGCCGAATGGTTCTCAGTCATCGATTTGTCACAAGCATTCTTTTCTGTGCCTCTTCATGAGGACAGCCAATTCCTCTTTTGTTTCAAATTCCTAGACAGAGTGTACAGTTGGTGTCGAATTCCTCAAGGGTTTTCTGAGTCGCCGTCAATCTTCAATCAGATTCTAAAGAAAGACTTGGAAGAGTTAGAATTGCCATTCGAGTCAACCCTAGTACAATACATTGACGACTTACTGGTTGCATCAAAGACAGAAAGTGGCTGCACAGCCGATACCATTGCTCTGTTGAATCATTTGGGAAGGAATGGACACAAGGGCCCATATTTATACTTTTTGACGCTAAACTGCGCTAACGCAGTTTAGCGTCAAAAAATTTAGCGCCGTCTAACGCCATTCTGAAGCGCCATGCGGGCGCCGTATTTATGGAATGGCGTTAGCCGGCGCAAGCAGACCGGCGCTGCCTGGTGTGCGTGGAAAAAAACCACGTAGACCAGGCAGCGCCGGCGTTGGGAAAAAATGACGTTAGGGCGTCTTAAAATGGGGCAAGTCAGGTTGAGGCAAAAAAATCGCCTCAACCCGATTTGCGCCATTTTTTTACGACGCCCAGACGCCATTTCATGACTCCTGTCTTAGTAAAGACAGGAGTCATGCCCCCTTGCCCAATGGCCATGCCCAGGGGACTTGTGTCCCCTGGGCATGGTCATTGGGCATAGTGGCATGTAGGGGGGCACAAATAAGGCCCCCCTATGCCACCCAAAAAAATTTAAAAAATATAAAAAATTATACTTACCTGAACTTACCTGAATGTCCCTGGGGTGGGTCCCTCCATCCTTGGGTGTCCTCCTGGGGTGGGCAGGGGTGGCAGGGGGGGTCCCTGGGGGCAGGGGAGGGCACCTGTGGGCTCATTTTGAGCCCACAGGCCCCTTAACGCCTACCCTGACCCAGGCGTTAAATAGTGGCGCAAATGCGGGGTTTTTTGACCCGCCAACTCCCGGGCGTGATTTTTGCCCGGGAGTATAAATACGACGCATTTGCGTCGCCGTCATTTTTTTAGACGGGAACGCCTTCCTTGCATCTCATTAACGCAAGGAAGGCGTTCACGCAAAAAAATGACGCTATTTGCCAATACTTTGGCGCTAGACGCGTCTAATGCCAAAGTATAAATATGGCGTTAGTTTTGCGCCGAATTTGCGTCGAAAAAAACGACGCTAATTCGGCGCAAACGGAGTATAAATACGGGCCAAGGTGTCTCCTTCCAAATTGCAGTTCTGTCAGGAGAAAGTGAAATACTTGGGTCACCAGATAGAGAAGGGGTCACGGAAAATAATGAAGGAAAGAATAACAAGTGTACTTCAAATGAGTCCGCCCAAGACGAGAAAGGAGGTGAGGAAGTTTTTGGGAATGGTGGGCTACTGTCGCCAGTGGATTCCCAACTTCTCGACTCTAGCAAAGCCTTTACTGAAACTGACCCAGAAGGATGCCTTGGATCAAATTGAACTGAAAGGAGATGAGATGGATGCTTTTGTTGAATTGAAAGAGTGCATGTGCAGGGCTCCAGCTTTAGGTATGCCTGACTACACGAAGCCTTTCACATTGTTTTGCCATGAACGTGATGCATGTTCTTTGTCTGTCTTGACTCAAGCCCATGGTGGCGTAAACAGACCAGTAGCGTATTTTTCAGTTACTTTGGATCCGGTCGCAGCAGCACTCCCAGGGTGTTTGCGCGCCGTAGCAGCAGTTGGTATCAGCCTCACTCAGAGTGAAGGAATAGTGATGGGACACCCAGTAACAGTCATGGTCCCTCACTCAGTTGAGATACTTTTGACCCGCTCCCGAACGCAGCACATGACTGGAGCAAGACTCACAAGGTATGAAACGATTATTCTGGGCTCACCGAATGTGCAGCTGAAAAGGTGCACTACGTTGAATCCAGCAACCTTGCTTCCTGGAGAAAATGCTGAAATTGAGAACGCTGAAGACGTCGAGCATGACTGCCTTCAGGTGACTGAATTTTGCACAAAACCCCGACCGGACATTAAGGATACTAAGCTTGATGAAAATGACCAAATTCTTTTTGTTGATGGTTCATGTCTAAGAGACGGGATGGGGATTTTGAAAGCAGGATACGCTGTATGTACTGTAACAGGGGTCTTGGAAGCGGGATGGCTTCAAGGAGTCTATTCTGCACAAGTAGCAGAACTTGTAGCCCTTACCAGAGCATGTCAACTGTCTGCATTGATGAAAGTCACCATTTACACTGATAGTCAGTACGGGTTTGGGATTGTGCATGACTTTGGACAACTATGGTCACAGAGAGGTTTCCTGACTTCTTCAGGATCCCCAGTGAAGAACGGGGAAAGGATAAGGGAATTGTTACACGCCATTCAAGTGCCAGCTGAAGTTGCAGTGGTAAAGTGCAGTGCTCATACAAAAGGACAGGACTATGTTTCTCTGGGAAATGCATATGCGGATCAAGTCGCAAGATTTTGTGCCTTGAACTGTATATTACTCAGAGATGAATGGAATTCAATAAGTGAGCCAGAACTAGAACCAGCTGAAGCATTTGCCTTGAAGGTCGTAATTACGATAGATGAATTAAAAGCATTGCAGAATAACGTCAGGGAGGATGAAAGAGATTCCTGGATTAAATCACTATGTATAAAGAGACCAGACGAGATATGGGTTTCAAATGAGGGAAAATTTGTTTTGCCAAACAGTCTCTTATCACAGCTTGCGCGGTTCTATCATGGGCAAGCTCACCTAGGGAGAGATGCCATGATAAGACTGTTCAAAACTGATTGGTTTAACCCCAGATTTCGTCAAGCTGCAGAGGCAGTTTGCCATCGATGTGTCACTTGCCAGCAGATGAACCCAGGAAAGGGAACAGTTGTGAACGCGAGCCACATTGGTAGGGCAAGCGGGCCTTTTAGTCGTATGCAGATGGACTTCATTGAGATGCCCGTGCATGGAGGTCTAAAGTATGTGTTGGTGATTGTGTGCATTTTTAGTCACTGGATTGAGGCATACCCCACACGTAGAAATGACAGCCTTACAGTTGCAAAGCTATTGTTGAGAGAGTTAATACCACGTTTCGGATTCCCGATCTCTTTAGAATCAGATAGGGGAAGTCACTTCAATAACGAGGTGATAAAGTTACTTTGCGAAGCGCTGAACATTGAGCAGAAACTGCATTGTAGCTATCGCCCTGAAGCATCAGGACTGGTGGAGCAGATGAATGGTACACTGAAATCAAGAATGGCGAAAATATGTGCATCGACAAATTTGAAATGGCCTGACGCATTGCCCTTAGTGCTAATATCAATGAGAAACACCCCTGATAGAAAGACTGGATTGTCTCCGCACGAAATTCTCATGGGCAGGGCTATGAGACTTCCTGCAGTTCCCGCAAACGCGCTTTTGAATATTACAGATGATATGGTGTTAGACTACTGCAAAGGACTGGCTGACGTGGTTCGCTCTTTCTCTCACCAGGTGGAAGCGACCACCTTGCCACCGATCCAAGGTCCAGGACACGCACTGAAAGCAGGTGACTGGGTCGTGGTAAAGAAGCACGTGAGAAAGTCGTGTCTGGAACCCCGTTGGAAAGGCCCTTTCCAAGTGATCCTGACGACAACTACCGCTGTGAAGTGTGCGGGGGTTCCCAACTGGATTCACGCCAGTCACACAAAGAAGGTGTTGTGTCCCACAGATGAGGAAGTTGAAGCGCTGAAACTGCCAGTGCCTGATAAAACAGTGCTGAGTGCTGAGACAAAACAAAACCGAACTGAAAGTGGACAGGCAGAAGCAGGAGAGAGAGAGATATTATTGGAGAACGAAGAGTCCGACTCACTTGGGGAAGACCAAGGAGAAAGTTCAGACAGCGACGAAGAAGCTGAAGGTGACAAAGAGCCTGAAGCAGCTGAGGGTAGCAAAAAGCCTGAAGCAGCTGAAGGTGACAAAGAATCTGAAGCAGCTGAAAGTGATACAGAGCCTGACGAAAGTAACGGTGAAGAAGGGCTCGAAAAAGGTGAAAAAGCAGGAGAGCCTGATAAGAGGAGGGCTTTCCCAGAAGCAGACGATACAGGAAGAGAAAAAGAGAACGTGATTGATTCCCCAGGAGGAGGGGACAAGGCAGAACAGGACGAAAGGGTTCAAGCTTCTACAGAAAAGGTCGCAGGTCCATCAAATGGACACGGTGCAAAGAGGAGACTAAGTATATCACCAGTAAAACAAAGGACTGGAGAAGGTTTGAACGACGGAGAAAGGCCAAAAGTGAAAGAGAAAAGAAAAGAAGTGTCTGTCGTGGTACCAACCTCGAGTGAAGAAAAGGACTTGACAAAAGAGGAAAGTACCAGCGAGGCAGAATCGAAAAGAGAAGCAAAATTGAAAAGGAAAAGGATACCGAACAGAAGGTATTCCGGTCCTGAATGGGCATATGCAGTCAATGACGATTGGACTGACGAGTTTGTATCTCTAAGCATCGAGAACGAAGAAGAAGAAGAGATACCAATAGAAAAGAAAAGTTGTATGGACAGTGTTGATTGAAAGGGTGATGAATGTCATTGCTTGCTACAATCTAAAGTGAAACAAACAACCAGCTGAGACATTGCTAAACCGGATGAGACATTTGCTAAACCGATAAAGACTGAGTTATTGCCGAATTGAGACAAATGCTGCTAACCGAGAAGTGACTTGGCCTCTTGAAGAAGACTGTGTGAATATTGCGCTCGTTCAGCTTCGTAACTGATTTGCTAAATAGTTTTTTATAGGTGCTTCTAGCTCTCTGATTCTATACAGATCATGACGCAAAACAATAGAAAGAAATATTGTAAATATGTGTGTATAGGCTTGATAATTGCATGTGTATTAATAATAATGGCAATAGTGCTTGCAATGCATGGAAAGGGTGAGAATGAGAGAATTGCTGCTTCTACTTTTGCTCCTGTTACTGTCACTGAACTAACCGCATTGAAGAGACTAGCATTGGATGAGAGACTCTTGCACGATAAGAAAGAGCTTTCGTATAATGTTTTCTATCGCTTGCTAACAGAATATGTTGAGACAATGGATACGAAAGATTGTTATGTGTGTACACAGATACCGACATCAGTGAAGGAAGGGGTGACATATCACCACATGCCTCTTACATACGGGATTACATGTAGTATAGTAATGTCTAGATTTTATGGTCAAACTAACATACAGTATTTTTACTCAAATGATGATGTTACCTTTGCTTATGTTCCTATAATAGCGCAGCTAAGCCAGATTGCTAAAGATTGGGATGCTAAGATAATGAGGGAATTTTTCGAGCCAATGCTACCTTTTGAAACGGCTCACGCTCATAGGGAAAATCTTACCTGCTCGCTCTCTGCAGTAGAGATAAGCTTTTTAGATCGCACAGATGATAGAAGGGCACAAATGAAGGCGAAATTAGAAAAGGAGTTACATAAGAGGACTTCAGTAGATAATTATGATTTTGCTGCAATAAAGACACAAGGGAAAATTGCTTTAGATGCTTGGCATGTAGGGAAATTTTGTATATATCGAGGTGAATCTTATTATGATAACATTTTTGTAGGAGCGAGTGAGTGTAAACATACGTTTATCTTTAAGGCCAAATGGACATTCATGATGGACGGACAAGACCCTGTCATTCCAGGTGTATATTACATTTGTGGGTATAATGCCTATTATCGTCTTCCAAAGGGATGGTGGGGGAGATGTTATTTGGGTATAGTGTTCCCAAAGGTTTATCAACTGGATGACCTATTGATGATTCAAAAGACATCTGGATCCCATCGTATCCAGAAAAGAGAGACCGCAGCTGCTGTGGTAGGAGATATATTTGGAGCCATGATTCCTTCATTGGGAGTTGTGCTGAATTCCATCAAAATAAGAAAGTTGTCTACTATAGTGGATAACATGTTGACGAAGTTTTCAGGTGCTATAATCCTGATAGATGCTGAACTTGCAGCGGAAAGAGCTATGACTCTTCAAAATAGGCTTGCTTTAGACATTCTTTTAGCAAAGGATGGTGGCGTTTGCAAAATGCTTGGTGCACGACACTGTTGTACATATATTCCTGACAATAGTGTGAAAATTAAAACTATGCTTGCTAATCTAACAAAAGAAAGTGCAGATTTGAAGGAATTGAAAGAACCAGGAGTGTGGGAGAAGGTTGGAAAAGGACTTGCTTCAGTGGGACATTGGATTGGGGGAATTTGGAATGGAATATTGTTAAAAATAATAGAGGGAATTTTAATAGTGATAATTTGCGTATTTGGAATTTGGGGAATAAAAAGGGGAATAATAATGATTATGGAAAGAATTAAAAGAAGAAAGGAGGAGAAAATTATGAAAAGAATGGCAGAAGAATACAAAGCGCAAACTAGGGGAACTAAAAGGAAAAGAGAACTGACAGAATTTTAATGGAATAAAATTTGTGGGCTTGATTTGTGTGATGACCAGTAGTCATCAGAGGAGGGATTGATGAAGCAGAAAATGAAGGTTTTGATTTATTAATGCATAAACGTAGTGTGAAATAATTATGTGTGACTTTAACAGAACTAATAAAGATTGTACGGGGACAAAATGTGCCCTCAGAGTAGTTTGCCAACATTTATAAGCGTGCTTTATATAACGTGGTGTATTAGAACTGCACTAATCCGACATAATCATAAACGTGTGCTACGATTTGCTTGTTTGAAATGCTTTAGCTTAGCATAACTTTAGTGGAGGCTTTGGCCTAGTTGCCTGGTCTCACGGTTTAGATGCTCGTATTTTTCCTATGTGCTATTAAACGTGTATTTTGCTTGAAGCTGTACTTTTCCACTGAAACCGTTCACATGCTTATCTTAAAGTTTCGTGCCAGCCTGGCATATTTTCTCTTTACTCCAAGGTCGATTTGCAGGTGCGGACAATGGAGGCTCTGAAAGTGAGCTAATTGGTATACAATGTTGCAACGTGCGTACCCATCTCCAAGGATAATGTATGCTTAAGTAAAAGCTTGAGAACTGTCGTTTTTGATTGGACAATTTGAAGCTAACCTATGAACCCTCCAATGGAAGACCCTACTGGATTCAAACTGTTGTCTATAAAAAGCAGGTGCACGAGAGGAAATTAGCCATTACCAGCTATTGCCCGACATTGCGTCATTTCGTAGCTATTATGGCCCATCTTGCTGCGACTCCATTTTGAGAGATACTTTGATGCTTTCTCTAATCGAGAGAAAGAGACTGTAAATGATTCTTGCCCTAGAGACTTTAACTTTGAAATGCCCTTTGCATGAAGTAGTAGTTTTATTTTGCCGCCGTGAGGCAATTGCCCCGTCCACCCCTGCCCCTTTGCCCCGTCCCATGCCGATCGAAACGGTACCAATACTGATCGAGAAACGGTACCTGTGAGACGAAGACTTCCTTGTATGCTGATCGTAATTGGTAAATATGAAAGGAAAATTGTAAAATTGCATTGTGTTTCTTTTAGGTAACCAACTGCTGATTTTGATAAGAGCCCTAGTTAGGAGTTTTCCAAATTTATGTTGCTAAATTGTTTTTGCATGAAGTCCCACATGCCGATGCTAATTTGAGGTTAGATGAGGATTCCATATGTCGCACGATGCAATTTGAGATCTTGTTATGCTGACTAAATGTATGCAATTAGCTCATTACAGATTATCGTATTAGTGATTTGCATTGCCATTATCGAATGCCTTGTGATTCAAATGCTACATAGATTACACTTGTTTCGCCGTTATGGACAGCTATTAATGTTCATTTATGTTTATCATTTGGTGTTGAGACACATTTATATTGTGCTAGCTTTGTTAATATAGGGAAATAAATTCACTAACTTTGCAATAAACTGGTGTGGTTATTCCTGACTGAAAAGTCAGGGTTCGCCGAAATGTATTCTGGATTAATTGTTAAGTGTTATGTTGATCAAGGTATTGCTTATGTTCGTTATTGATTATTGATTTGATGCGACTGATCGATATAAGAGTACGGAGAGTTCCCACTTAGTCAAAAGATTCATCGGCCTAAAGAGCGTCCAAACACAGGTAAATTACTGCTATGGTTCGCTCTATCAACACCTACACATACAGACAGATTACATGTTCAGGTGATTCACACAGAATGCAGTGTTATAAAAATCTATTTTTCACAGGGATGGTGTCATACAGGCAAAATATTTTGCATATTTCACAGAAAGAATAGTATTCCGTGAAGAGTTTATTTAGTTTATAGGTATGCCTGGCCCCAGCCTAATTTCTTCTTGCCAGCTAATTAGTCTCTATGCATGACTGTGCATGTAGTTAATGACGGTGGAAGCACTCTACAAAGCTTCACCTTTGTGGTTTGGTTAATAAGCATCCTATTTTTAAATGTAAATAAAACTTGAAAATTCTATTTTGAGTCAGGACCCCTTGCTGATAATAGCTTCCCAAACACCTCATTTCTGCAGAATCTGTTTTAACAGAGCAAAATATGTTCACATTAATCCAAGCTTCTTCACTACATACTTAAATATTTTTTCTCTCCAATGTGCGACAGAGAGTCACAAATTAACTCATTTTTAATTCTAACTGCACGACAAACTGTAATATAAAACAAGCATTTTCAATGCAACGGGTCTCACATTTATTCGAGTTAGAGCTATTAGCGTTGTAAAGCAAATAAAAACGCAGCGCGATCGCGCTATGTAAAATGCAGCGCAATCGCGCTGCGTGGAAAATAAACAGATAAAGTAGTCCTGACTCCAGACTGAAAACATCGAACCCCGTATGTTTTTGGTACTTTACCGGTGCTGTGTAGGTGGGCTAAACACCGGAAAAGGCATGACGTATGCATGCCTTTCACAAATGAAAGCAAGCGGATTTTAAAAGGCAAGCCCACGAACCAATGCAAGTGACTGACGTGGCATGGGTGTGGTTTCAAGCCCAAAGAGAGATTACAGAATGGACGGAGCACTTTGTGCTCGCCCATAAATATAGGAGTAAAGGTATTTAAAACAGGCCTACATTGCCATTTAAGGGCTCTGGTAATATTTACAATAACACTTCAATTTTATGGTCTATGCTGCCACCTTAACACCCCAATGGCAATATAGAGCCATATCACGTGGTCATCCTTTATTCTTCCAGTATATGTTACATGTTTGGGTGCCGCACAACTACAGTGGTACAAAAACCCATATTTCACAGCGACCTATTTTATTCAATATTTTGCAGAGAACACATCATAATGGCCACCTAGGTAGAGCTTCATCGCTGTTCATTGTTAATTAATTTAATGAGTAACCTCTTTGTGAAGGCTGAACCAAAGCAGGAACATTTATTTTGACAACCAGACCCACTTTTACCTCAACACTGCACGGATGGTTATTACTTATTTAACATATCCCTTGTGGCTAGAAACTTAAGTCTCTGATTTCTATACCCATAATATATACATAATAAAAATACTGTTTTATCTGAATCTCTGTATTTTAAACTACATATTTAAATACTTTGTTTTTTTCTTACTACAGGCAAAATGTAAGTCCATCATTTCTTGCACTGTTTTTAGCAAATGTTACCCTTGTTTAAAAAAAATGTTTCAATGATGCTTCAAAATAAAAATGTAATATACAAAATAAATACTGGGTGACATGTATAATATGTTCTTATATTGCCATCTTGGGGCTCTTGTAAGAGACCACACAGATCTCGGCCTTGTGGTTAATGTTGTTACTAAACCCCCTCAATGATAATATAGGGCCATATTACACTCTTTCTCAATATGTACCCTGCTTGCATATCTATTATCTAATATAATTTGGAACGAGTGTACTAATCAATGTATAGCATTATTACCTAACCAATCTGAAAAAACACTGTATACCGCATCACAGATTGCATGTTGCAAGGAAGGATACAACTCTGCTCTTCCACACACAGCCTATTTAAAGTAGCTTCAAATCACTGGATGAATTTATTCCATTGTGAGCTGCCCCCAGGAAAGTATCTTCGTTTTAAATTGGTGCATACAACCATTGCATGAGAGTCAAGAGTACCAAAGTATCTGATGGGTCAGGATGTCTGCTTCATTAATGGTCATAAGCATCGAAGCAGCATGTCTTCATATGGCCCCAGCAATATTTTTCTATAACTAGTTTTATTAATCTGTAAATCATGAGTCTGAAAACTGGTTCAAACATGTCAAACTGCTTAAACAGTCACAGTCTTTTAGGTTTGTAAGCTAGTTTGCAGTGCGACATGTATCCTATGGAAAAATACATATCATCTAATCAAATTTTTAGGTCGGGCGCGTAATCTATCTGTGGGCTTTTAACCACGTCCACCGCACGCCTATCACTATCACTCGTTCGTGGGCTTGCCTTTCAAAAATCCTTTGTTATCATTGATAAATGCTTTACATTTGTCCCTCAGTTTTGTTACCACCTTGGACACCGACCCTGTTACATGGATAATTGCACGTTTGCTGAAACGTTTGACTGCGAGCAAACTTCTTTTTCCTTTTGTTTCTCTCCTTCGTGCTCATGCTCATGGCGGCCGTGGCACTTTGAATTGGCTTGCTTATGTCAACTATTTTACGTTTCATTTTCAATTTATGTGGCAAGAAAAGTCCAGTTATGAATTTTCAATGCTAATACTTCTAACTCGAGGAAACGCGAGACCCATTGCATTGCAAATGCTCGTTCTTTTTTCATTCAAAGTTCCAGTTGACAAAAGTGGGAAGCATATGATTTGCTACCATTTACCTGAAAAAATGATCCAACTGACTTACAGCAAATCAAATATGCCTTTTAAGTTGAATCCAGCTTTTTATTCATGCTCTGTATAGTGTGGGTCTGTTCAACAGTTTTTACATTAGTACTAGAGAGTAAAAAATCCAAAGGAACTTTGAAATGTAAATTCAAATTTTTATGTCTCCAGAACTTTTCCTTTCCTTGATGAGCTCTTTTTTTAAGTTTTACATATATATCCCAGGAATACCACAAGGTGGCTTTGTGGTGGTAGAAAAAACATATTAGTCAAATATTGACAATACAGGCAATACCAAAATCACCTGGATCTACAGAACAAATATTTACAGAAAAGACAGGTTTCCATGGCTCTCTCTAAAGCCATTCCAGCCCTGGTTTGTGAAGAAGACGGGGAGAGATAATTCCACAATGTAGGGCCAACATCTGAAGAGAGCACTGCTTTAAATTAAGGTTTTGAAGTCATGAAGTTGACATCATGCTGTCAGAATACTGTAATGGCAGAAGAGGTCCATTGGCCATAGAAGGTCCTGTGACCTCATAAAAACCCTGTAACGCTATTCTCTGTTGAAACAATCAATTTAAGGGGACTTTTTACATTTTTGGGAAAATATTTGTGAATAGGCCCACTTATACTAGTGTACAAAAAGGTTTTTCATTGTAATGTAAACTCGTGCTAATGTAAAGAGCACTAATGCCTTTGGGCCAAGTCCGTGCCACATAAAAAACTTTGAAAAAATGTACAATGCAACTTAGCAACCATTCCAAGAATGTTTACTCTTTACACTTGCTAATAACAATTGTTAAAATTTTTAAAAATATAACAGATTCTTTGAACATCACAAGACTGGTGTCAAATGCAGATTCTTTATAAACACAGATTTCCAATGAGTTCTTGTTAGAAAGCGGACTATTGGTAAGGGCAATAAGTCACAAATGCTCACTAGGTCCAGTCAAGGTCTCAGTAAATTAATCCTTGCTCAACCCTTGGTAGCTTGTCCACAAGGTGTTAGGCTTAAGATAGGAGACATGTGTGTAAAGCATTTAATATCAACAAAACCAGTAAATTAGGCAGTCGGGCCGCGGTCAGACCTCCAGCACACCAGGATTAGACTTCCCGGTGGTCTGATGGTCACAGTGGTCCTAATCTGTCAGAGCAGCGCTGCCCTGGTGATTACGACTTTGTTCTCTGCCGGCAATTTCATGGCAGCAGCACTGCCATAAAAAGGCTGACAGAGAATGGGTGCTGGCCAGGGTGGCCCCTGCACTGCCCATGTACTTGGCATGGGCAGTGCAGGGACCCCCCTGGCCAGCACCGTCACAATGTTCACTGTCTGCTTTGCGGACAGTGAACATTGCCTGAGTGCTGGTGCACCCTGCGCACTACAGCATTGCCGCCGGCTCTATTACAAGCCGGAGACAATGCTATGGGCTGTTTCCAGCTGAGCCAGTGGGAAACTCGTAATGAGCCCAGCAAAGAGGCAGCCACAATGGCAGCAACCTCCCCATCGGGATTTCAGCAGGTGGGATTTTCCGTCCACCGAAATTGTAATGGGGCCCTAACTGTTTTCTAGCACCTAGAAATCAAAAGTGCCAGTCTGGACATCTGATTTTACTCGACCGGGGCAAAGTCAAAATTTGAGGCCGACCACGATGGAGCCCTGCTCGGCTACACTGAGCAGAAGGCCTCCGTTAAATTGTAACCTTCACACTTAGAAAACTTCTCGAAGATTTCTCTCCTACTGGGACGAAGTCACAAGTTCAGGCTGACCTCGTTGGACCCTCTTCGGATACACTGCGTGGGAGGCCTCGGTTACAACTTCAACGTTTGGACTTAGAAACTGTTTTGGGAAGTAATCCTCCAACCGGGACAAAGCAGAAAGTTGAGGCTGACCACGATGGAGCCCTCCTCAGATACACTGCGCAGGAGGCCTCGGTCTAACTTTTACCTTTGGACTAAGAAACTTTTTGGGGAACTTTTCCTTCCCAATGTTGGACGACACTCCTCAGCAAGCCAATTTCAATGTGATGTAGTTGGATTGCCTTTCCACAGGTCCCCGGAAGTCTGGCGCTCCAGATCCTTTCAGCAAGACAAACCTGCAAGTCAGGCCAGGTCAAGGTCCACGTTGGCCGGCTTGACTCTCGACATTTGGTCAGTCCATTCATGGAGCTTTTTTCCAAAGTTGCTCCAAACTTCTCCAAACGTTTGGATCTCCTTTCAGAAGTACTTTTAAGGTCCTTCAAGTGTCCACAACTCACCCCATGGTTCCAGAAGTTCTGAGTTGCTTCTTGGGGGTAAGACTTCAACTCCCAGAATGCACATGGTTCAAATCCTTAAATGGCCACTGGTCACTGGTGAGCGGGGTTAGTTTTGCAGGACTTGAAGCAGGGGACTCTAGTCAGATTTTTTCTACCTGTACCTTACGGGGAGCAGCTTCTTGGAGTTGTAGAATTAAGGCAAAGTCCTTTTCTTGGTGATGCCCAAAGTGTGCAGCTGGTGCAGTCCTTCTGAGTCGGTGTCTAGGTGCAGGCCAGGGGCGTGCAGGGCAATCCTTCTTCTTCTTGTCTTTTTTCAGTAGGGATCTGAAGTGTGGGCAGCTCTGCCATATTTATCCTTGCTCCTGGGGTGGTAAGCAGGGGAGTACTCCTGTCCAATCATGTGCAGGCCCTACTCTCTTGAGTGACCACTTCCTGGGAAGTATGGCAAAAATCAATCCCAGGGAGCTGCATTCCTCCAAATCCCAAATGGCAAAAATTCAATCTTAGAGTTTAGATCTGGCTGAGTCCACCGACTGGTGTGGCTATGTTTCCCTTAAGACACCCCTTTCCAGCCCTCTCTAAATCTAATCAGGGGGCACCTGGCTGTATGGGTCTGAAGGAAATGGGGGAGGTCCAGTTGCTGTCCCAAATGTCCTTCCTTTGAAGTCCAGTTTGGCTGCTCCCATCCAATCCTGTTCTACCATCTGCTGAGGCAGTTCTCCTCCCACCAGATGCTTTCTTTGTTTCAGCCCAGGCCACTTTACACCTCATCAAGGCAGCATGGCTCAGGCTGCCAGAGGCTGACCAATCAGAGAAAGGCACTACAAGGCTGAAATTGGTAACTTTTAGCAAGAGTTCTAAAACTCTTTCCCTGTTCAAGTTACACTGCATTCAACAGTGGCAAGTTGTTGGATTTATTATAACTTTTTTTAATCTGATACCAAACTTGCGATGTTTAGCTCCCTCCCATGGAAAATAAGAATTTATTATTTTAAAATAAAGTCTTTCCAAGTTAGCCCATGGAGTTGATTCACTACAATGAGTAAAAATGATTATGGCTATTTTCCGTCACCAGGGCTTATAAAACATCTTTTATAAAGTTATTGTTTATAGTTACACTGCACCCAACCCTGCCAGCACTTAGGGCATACCTTAGGGGTGACATATGTAAAAATAAGGTAGCTTAGGACTTTGGAAGTACTTTTAATTCCAAAGTCATATTTAGGGTTAACTTTAACTTAAAAGCAGCCAGCAAGGCAGGCATGCTTTTAAAATGACACTGGGAACCACAGCAGCGCACCTATTGGAGTACGACCTATGCTGGAGCCCCTAAACCTATATGCCCTACCATATACTAGGGACTTATAGGTAGGTTGATACAGCCAGTTATAATTTGCCTAATTGGCATGTACCATTTTAAACAGAGCAGAGGCCCTGGGACTTTATAGCAGTGTCCAAGGCACCATCATACTCAAAAAACACCAATACGAGTCAAAAATGGGTGTAAAAAGTGAGGGGGCTTCTGCAATCAGACCAGTTCTAGGAATTTTATTTCAGTCAGACATATTTTGGGGTCACACCAGGGAGTTGAATTTTACCCCTTCAATGGTGTAGCTCTTTCTAAGAAAGAATAAATCAAAATAATGTCCATTTCATTTCAATTCAATGCCAACATTGTATTTATGATTCATAATCACTTTGTTTGGAGTGCACAATCTGAAAGCACCCATTTTATATACGGAAACTTTCCATTCCATAGTTGTGTATAGTATACATTGAAATATAAAGAAGCCAGTGAGAAAAGGTGACACAAGCTTAGACCCTGTCGGGCTCCTTCTGAAAGATTGGTAATGCTGTGATGAACTCAGTCACAAGTCATATCAGTGCTTGCTGTGCTTATATTTATGGCATGTAGGCCAGGGTAGAGCCAGTCATGTCACTTTCATTACTGAAATACTAACATGGCTGGGGCACAGTTGGTCATGGGAATTCGTTTCTGCCTTGTGCTGGTCGGATTGTGTTAAGAAAGAAAAATATATTTCCTGTTTGAGGTATAAAATGTTTTATTTTTTTACTTCCAATTAGTACAGTCCGAACATTTTCAATATATGAAAATAATTTATAATTAAATTCAATTCTTACTTTCTTACGGTCAATACCTAACCATTAAAGCAAAATAAGATCTAGTATAAAATCACATTTCCTCAATAAACAATATTTCAACATTACAGACGTTCTGCTTAGTGTCTCAGGTTAGTTGATGTTCTATGTTGAAGGGTGTTTTTTTTTTCTTTCAAGCTAGAGGTCCCAAGAGAGATTGTCTGTAATGCTGACTCCAAGATAGTCCAAAAATGTTAACTGCTCGATGGGCACTTCATCCACAACCATTTTATTCCTAAACGAGCGATGGGGATTTAAGGCCATAAATGTTGACTTTCCTGCCTTAATTTCTAGATCCCTACTCCTACAGAACATTGCAAAGTTTTTTTTTTTTTTTTTAAATATATTTTTTATTGATTTTTCAAAACAAAAGCCATACATTTACTTGCATATACAAACATTAATAACAATTTGTCATTGGTTGCAGTTTGCCGTCTGGCTTTCCCGTATAAAGAACGATATGTATAACAAAACACCTAGAAACTTGTGTGCACTACCCGGTATGTTTCTTCCACCCAACTCTTCCGGAGTTGCTGCCGCATTAGACGAGGCGTTCAATTGCAATTGTAATTCTGTTGCCACTGTCGGCAGGGGCCCACAGTGCCGCGAGGGCGGGGGGGCAGAGAAACCCGGGGACGACGACGAGGGGGAAGGGAATGGCACAGTGGAGCGCAACGCTGGTGACTATTGGTTGAGTGTGCAGGCTTCTTGGTGCTATGGCGTACTTGTATTGGGGGGGGGGCTGCTGTGCTAATCATGTTGGCGAGGCATTAATGATGGATATATGTGCTTCCCCAAATGTGGTGATGTCTTTCTGCCGGGGGATGAGCCCACGGCTTTCCATGTGGGTCCAGACAACAGTGATTCAGGGGGGTCTTTCATCGTTTTTGGCTTCTAGCCTGGACACCAATACGCCCCAGGTCTCACAGCCCGCCTGCCGCAGTCCCCTACGAGCTAAATTTGTTAATACCTGATGCTCAGCGCGAGCCCAGCGTAGCGTGAGGGCAAGCCAGGCTTTTAAGTCAGGTGTGTTGCGAGCCTTCCAGTTCATAGCTATCAATCTTTTGTACATTACATACGCTAGATCCACAAATCTATGCAAGTGTTTATTTCTTTTCGACCTGGTCCTTAGTCCGAGTAGACAGGATTTGGGATTTGCGTCCAGGTTGAGCCCCGTGATTTCCGCTAGGGCTGTGACCACCCCCCCCCACCCCACCCCCAACCGCGGGCACTCCCAGACCATATGATAGAACTGTGCTGTTGGTATGTTGCATCTGGGGCAGGCTGGGTCCGAGCCGGGGAACATGCGCTTAATCCTGGCCGGCGCCAAGTATGTCTGATGTAAATAATTGAACTGTGTGTACCTAAATCTGGGGTTTCTTGAGACCTCGCGTGTATGGGACAGAGCTCTTGACCATTCTGTCTCTGATATTGGAGTGGGCAATACGGTATTCCACCTCTCCTTAGCTTTCTGCAGGTTAACTTCCGGGGGTCTGTTCAAAAGTTTATAAAGGTTTGAGACTGCTTTTCCTTGGGGATCCCAGTTCAGCATGTGGTGCAGGGTGACTGAGATGTCAGGCTCTGCGTCGCCAGATGCCCACGTTTTCCTGATTGCATGGCATATCGCGTGGTATGCCAGGAATTGCCCCGGATTGATGTCTGTGAGGGCCTGTATAGCTTCGAAAGTCATTAATTTCCCTTCCTCGAAACAGTCTCCTACTGTGCTTATACCCGCGTCTGACCAAGTTGTAGGTGAATATGAGCCGGCTCCCACCCACCCGGGGAGCCGATCCAATGGGAGGAGTGGTGAGTAGGGTAGTTTTTTAATTCCCTTTTGGATATACTTCCTCCAATATGTGTGTGCCACTATCATCAATGGATTTGTGCATGTGCTTTTAGTCTGCTTGTCCAGCAGCCACACTAGTACGGGAGCGCCCTGGAGTTGGGATTGCAGCCATATGGTTTCTGCCGAGCTGGGTCTATGGAGCCAATTTAAGATCCACTGCAGCTGTGCGGCCGCAGAATAGAGCTCAAAATTTGGGGCGCCCAGTCCACCCATTGCTACCGGATAGTGCAGCGTGGTAAGTGCAACCCGCCTTCTGCCCTCACCCCACACCAGCTGTAACAAGATGGAGTTCAAGCCGACAAAAAAGCTTTTGGGGATATTGATTGGCAGGGCCGCAAAATAATACAACAGTCTAGGTAATATCAACATGTTTGCTATAGCTACTTTACCCAGTGGTGAGAGTGGTAACCTATTCCAGAAGCGTATTGAGCTCTTAACCGAGGACACCGCTTTCCCCAAATTTCCATCCCTTAGATCTTCCGCCTTGTGATAGACGTTGATCCCTAGGTATTTAAATGTGTCAAAGCACCATTTTAAGTGGCCTGATGGGGCGCTCTCCTGCCTCGCAGGGGGCCAGCTGGCTAGTGGGAATATACAGGATTTCCCCCAGTTAACTATTAGACCAGATACCCTTCCGAACTCGGAAAGTAGCGACATCACTGGGGCCAGCGAGTCCTCCACTCTGCGTATGTATATCAAGGCATCATCTGCGTATAATGATATGGAGTGGAGAATGCCGTTCCTTGACACCCCCCATTCTTCTTTTTTGGCCCGGACGCGTACAGCTAGTGGTTCCATCGCTAAAGCAAACAGGAGGGGGGAGAGGGGGCAGCCCTGTCTTGTTCCCCTGCTAATCGGAAAGGTTTCTGATATTACTCCTCCCGTCTTTACCCTAGCCTGTGGGGCAGTGTACAGAATACATACCCAGTTTATGAATTTCGGACCAATACCTAATAACTGCATGGTGGCAAACAGGAAGTCCCATTCTAATGTATCAAACGCTTTTTCTATGTCAAGCGATATCACCACTTCCTCGAGTGCGGTCGGGGAGGTATCTCCCATCACACTGAGCAGCCTCCGGATATTTAGGAAGGTGTTACGTTTCGGGATGAAACCATTCTGGTCATCATGTACCAGGATATGCATGTAGGGCGCTAGTCTATTAGCCAGGATTTTGCCAAGTATCTTACAGTCTAGGTTCAATAGTGAGAGAGGTCTGTAAGACCTGACGTCCGTGGGGTCACGCCCCTGCTTTGGAAGGACCACTATCATTGCCTCTCTCATTGAGGGGGGCAGGATGCCGTTGTTCTCTGCTTCTTCGAACGTTTTTAGGAGATGTGTGTTAAGGTGTGTCGCAAAAGTAGAGTAGTATTCTGATGGCAGGCCGTCTGTGCCTGGGGCTTTATTCCTAGGTAGTTGTTCGAGGGCCTTATTAAGTTCCCCTAATGTGATGGGGGTTTCTAGTGTCTCTCTGTCGACGTGCATTAATTGGGGCAGAGGGGAGTCTGCTAGAAAGGACACAAGCTGTTGGATGGTGCTTGATGTGCTTTTGGTGTATAATTGTGTGTAATATTCCCTGAACGCCTCATTTATATTGGCCTGCGTGTTAGCTATTACGCCTGCGCCTGTTCCTATTGCCCCTATTGGAGGGCACCGCCGGTCCTCCCGCAGCAGCCATGCGAGCAGCCTACCAGATCTGTCGCCTTCCGACTGTAGCCTAGCCACGTGGTGTCTGTGGTCGTGGAGACGTAATGTGGCATCAGCCTTTGCATGTTCCAAGCGAGCGACCGCGTTTTCTAGTACTCTTAATTTCTTCTCCAGCTTGCTAACCTCTGCGTGGAGTGTGCGCCTCACCCCCCATGTAGCGGAAATACAATATCCACGGATCACTACTTTGTGTGCGTCCCACTCCATTGCTCTTGATTTTGTGGTACCGGTGTTTAGTTCCCAGTACTGTTTTAGCGCTGTTCTCAGTGAGTCTGTGAATGTAGGGTCATATAATGCTTCCGCTTGTAGCCTCCATGTTGGAATAGCCTGGCGCTTCCTGCCCCAGTCCAAGGCTATATTAAGCGGTGAGTGATCTGATAGTGTCTTGGCTAGATATTCTGTTCCTCTAATCCCTGTGCAAATCTCCTGAGTGCCCCAGATCAAATCTATCCTAGTGTGTACCTTATGTGGTGCTGAGTAAAATGAATACTCCCTGTGTCGTGGGTGTTTCATGCGCCATATATCATGAAGGCTCATGTTACTAGCCCATGTCGATAGTGGGCGGCTAAGGTGTCTATTGACTATTGAATGTGTGGGGGGGTTTGACCTGTCTAATGCTGGATCTGGCGTGCAATTAAAGTCTCCTCCCCATATGGCGGGTGCTTCGGGGTTCGTTAATAACGCTGGAGTGAGTGTACTCAGGAACTCAGGCAGTGCGCTGTTGGGAGCGTATACCCCTATAATTGACAATTGTTTGCCGTCCAGCTTACCCTCCACCACCACATACCTGCCCTCGTGGTCTATCTTGTGCGATGTTTGAGTGAAGGGGACACTTCCTGCTATCCATATGAGTACCCCCCTCGCGAAGGATGAGTAGGATGTGCCCACTATCTGACCTCCCCACTTACTACGTAGATCCTGCAGGTCTGGGTCCCGCAAGTGAGTCTCCTGTAGGATTGCAATATGTGTACCATGGCGTTTGAGTCGTGTGTGCACCCTGGCCCTCTTGGCCGGTGTCCCCAGTCCCCTGACGTTCCAGGTGATTATGTCATATTTGTATGTGCTATGGGTTATGAATTGGGCCATATTCTGTTTGTGAATGTATGTCTTGCTCCCCGGAACCCGGGAAGCCCCATTGGGTCCCCACCGCCCCCGCGGACGGGCCCCACACCGCCGGGCATTTGTCCAGAGTTGTGAGCAGACCGGTAGTGCACGAACTAATAATTACCCTCTTTCCCTCCCCAACTGGATCCCAACCCCAACTATGAACTTGAAACAGGCTACACACCCATGGTGGGTGCAGGCTAAGGCGTATCCGTATGGATAACTGCGGGGGAGCAATAATACTATCCAGATGCGGCTCATTTTAGGGGCTCCATCCTTCTGCAGACACGGTCCGCAATTAGCTTGGGGCGCTCCCAGGGCACGGCCCTCCACCCATCCCCCCTCCGCTCCGCGCTGCCAGCCGCGCACAATATGAATAAAGGAGTTATCTCCAGGAGCAAACGCATAAGGATACAGAAGTTCAGGTGCCGCGATCCCCTATTTCAGGAGAAAATAGCAAAGTTCAGATCTGTACTCCGGCTGTGGCGGTTGGACCCCCCTAAGGGGATAGTTCAGTGTTTTTTGTTCAGAGTGCGTCTGCGGACCTGGGGGTGAGCTCCGGGCCTCTCAATGCCTCCGTTAATGTAGAGTCCGAGCTGAACGAGTCCGAGTCCGAGCCCTCCGCTGGTTGGGACCTTAGCGTCTCAAAGGAGTTTTGAGTTAGTAGGGGAGTTTCTTTTAGGGCCCTGGCTCTCTCCTCTGCAGCCTGTTCCTCCGTGGGTTGACCCCTGGCGTGCCTCTTAGATCGTTTCCTGGGTTTCGTCGTTGACCAGTTCTCGTCAGCACCAGATGCCTCGCGTGGTTGGGCGAAGCCTTTGGCATGCATCCACGTCCAGGCATCTTCCGGAGAGGTGAACACATGGGTGCGATCATCTGTTATTACACGAAGTTTAGCGGGGAACATTAATGCGTATTTTATGTCATACTCCCGGAGGCGTTGTTTGACCTGGGTGAAGGAATTGCGTTGCCTTTGCACTTCCTGAGTGAAGTCTGGATAAGCATGAACAGTCGAATCCTCATACCTGTATGGACCTTTGCTGCGGAACTGTTGGAGTATAGTATCCCGGTCTCTGAAGTTTAGGAACCTAGCTATCAGTGCCCTCGGAGGTTGGCCCGGGGCCGGGGGCATCCGGGGATTCTGTATGCTCTTTCCACTGAAAAGAATTTGGATGGAGTTCCATTCAAGACCTCTTTAATTAACCAGTGTTCCAGCAGGAGCTCTGAGCTTTAATCCAGAGATTTTTCTGGAAAACCGAGAAACCGTATGTTATTGCGGCGGGATCTGCCCTCCGCCTCCTCCGCTCTTCTCAACAGTGACTTAACTTCTGCGTCTAGGCGGAGAATTTGTTTTTGATTATCCGCTACCGTGGGGGCCAGTTCACTTAGCGCCGCCTCCGTTGTCTTCATTTTATCAGATAGTTTGCCATGGTCTACTCTGAGGATGTTCAGATCTTGCGATACCGTGTCTATCCTGGTTTCCAGTGAAGTTTTAGTGTCCATGATTGCTTGCAGAACTTTCTCGAATTGTGAGGAATGGGACATGAGCGTGGACTCCAGCGACTGCAGAGAGGGCGTATGCTGCTGATCTCTGGGCGCCAGGCCTTGCGTGCTCCGGTCCTGGTTTTTAGCTGATTTGGGCCTACCGGCCATTTTGACTTATCTGTTGCGGCCTGATTCCTCCAAAAATCACGCGCTAACCTGCGTTATCTGGGCCCAGCAAGCGAGGAGGGCATACGATTCCCCGCGGGGCAACGCCAATGCAAACTTCAGTGTTTGGGCTTCGGCCCTGCTGGTGGTCCTCTTAACGAAAACCTATTCAGGCGATCCAGTGCCTCCCGTCGCTAGTTCCACACGCGCGCCACAAGCCCCCAGTCGGTATCCAGCTCCAGTCTCTAGGCCCTCTTCGGTGTGAAGTAGGTGAGTGGCAATCCAAAGCTTAGTGTGTTGCGGGCCCGCACAGTTCGTTAAGCGCTGTTCCACCCTGCGGCGTAGGTCGGCACCATTGAACAAAGGATATGGCTCAGCTTGATCCTGACTGACCCTGCACGGATCACGTCTGTGGTGGTCTCGGTATCCAGCTGCAGGCTCGAAGTCGACTCCCGGGGCGGGCGCAGCGCGTAAACAGGCACGAGATAGAGGAGGCACCCCCAGTGGCCCACATGAGGATTCGTCACCCGACCTTCATCCCCCCTTGTGGGCGGGAGGGGGTAGCCGGCGCAAGGCAAAGGCAACGACTCCCAGTTTCCCTCGCCGTGCACCCGTCTCACCGTCAGTACCTCCAATCAGGTAAACCCCACCTCAGGGGAAGACAACGCCAGCGGCCTCCTGGAGAGGGCGCAACTGCTGTGGCCGAGCTCACAGCCGCCCGGCAGGACTCACAGCCCTGTGGAGCATCCGGAGGGGTCCAGGGCGCGGATCCCGACCCAATCACGGAGCAAACTGCCCCAGTCCAGTTGTAATACTCCCATAAGGCCTGCCGCGGGGGGGAGGCGCCCCTCATCACTCGCCCCCAGCCGCGGCACGCCACAGTTCCTCGGAGCTCCCCTCGCCTGGTGGAAGGGGGGGAGAGCCCCTATGTCTGATATCCTGGCGAGGAGGGGGGGGGGGGCGCCCGGGGCGGAGCCGAGGAGAGTATGGGTTTAACGCCCTCGCGAGGTGGGTCGCTCCCGGCTCCGCGCACCCACCTCTCCTCCAGAATCCGGAGCCGCGACCAGCCCGGCGCGGCCGACAAGATGGCGGCCGCAGCTTTCAGCTCCGGTCCGCACCGCAACAGCACCTCAGCCCGGCTGCCCGATCGCACCTGGAGTCGTCAGTAGGCGGAGAGCGGCCACAGTAGCGGATCCCGCCGCAGGGATATGGCAGCGGCGCCCCAGGAGCGCCCCGCAATTTTTTTTTCGTGGCGAGCCCGAGAGGAGCGCTTAATCAAGCGTCCTTCCCGGTCGCCATCTTGGCTCCTCCCCCAGAACATTGCAAAGTTATCGACAATTTCCTGCAGTCCCATCAATGTTTGTGATAATAGTAAGGTGTCATCTGCAAACATCAACACCTGTGTGCTGGTGTTTGCTGATTTTGGTGTCTCATGCTGGCAGTTGTTCAGCCATTTTACCACACCTGTTATATATATAAACAAAACAGTATGAGGGCCAGGACACACCCTTGTCTCACACCCATTTAATGGGAATCCTTTTGGTCAGCTCCCATAGAGCATTCCATCTCACTTGTGCATATGTATCTATGTGCAGTTTAATAAGGATTTGCAGGAGATTGTCTGGTATGCCATACTGCCTAAGTGCCTCCCACAGGCATTCCCTGGGTACTAGGTCAAACGTAGGCCTCATATCCATGAAGGCTACATAGACATGGTCTTTTTTAGGGTAATATACTTCCAGCATATTGTTGTAAAATGAAACACCTGATCAAGGGTGCTCATTTTCTCCAGGAAACCTGCCTGGAAGTCTGACGAAACCTGATGTTCACTGATCCACCCCACAGCCTGGAGAGAACTTGAATGCAAAATATTTTATCTGGGTTATCTGTGAGGCTAATGGGCCTATAGTTTGCAGGGTTATCTTTAGCCCACTTCTTGTGAATTGGGACAATAATAGCCCCACGCCATGATGAAGGAATTTCCTCCCCACCGACTATGGCATTACTGAGTATGTTCTTGTAAGGGACCCATAAAGTAGTCTCTGAATGAAACAAGTCCTCTGGGATGCTATCCAGACCTGGTGCTTTTTCTCTTTTCATTTATTGAAGGGCTAGCTTTGTTTCCTTGAATGTGAAAACAATTGTTGGTGAATTAGAGCCACTTGATTGCATCCTCTGGGGCATCAGTCTATGTTGGATGCCAGGAATGTCCCTGTCCTGATATTTTCCCATGACAAATGAGTCAGGTTGGAGAACCCTTGACCTGCTTCCGGTGGCTATGATCCTCCAGAAGGCTCTGGTTTCTGATTATTTGCACTACACCAGTTAATTCCACCCGCTGAGCTTCTTCCTAGTTTTTCTTACATTTGCAGATAGTTGAGCATAATAATTCAACTCTTGGATTAGTCTTGATTTATAACCCTCTCTATTTTCTTGGCTTTATTTTGTAGCTTTTTGGAAAACAATCTAAAACTGCATTTTAAAACTTTGAACAATTCTAAATGTTTTGTGACAAAAGAAAATGTACTGTTGTTAATTTGATCATATGGTTCCTAAAAGCCAAAAAAGTCTTGAAAGATCTTACCCTTGACTTGATTATTGTCATGTATGTTAGCCAGTCTTATGTTCCTAAAATTGTTTGCAACAGCTAAACGTTAGACAGGTGTTGTTTTGCTCATGTAGCTTTAAAAACAAATCATCATGGAGTTCTGCTACAAGGGGATTATGGTCACTATCCGGGCGCAACAACTATGTCCATGTCAACCATGAAATGCCATATCCTAAAATCAAGCAGCATGTAATCTACTTGGCTTGTATACTGTCCATTTTTAAAGGTTGGTTTTGGACTATAATCAGATTGAGTATACCTGTTTGCTGCTCTCAATCCATATTCCAGAAATAAATGAAAGAGGTGACACTAGCTACTTTTGGACATTTTTTGACTGGCTTAAAGGGAGACTCGGACACTCACCACTCATTATCCTCTGCTGCCAACAGAGTCAAAAAGGTTCCAAGGGGGTTCAAATTTCGTGTAGAATCCCCAGCTATGATCAGAGGCCAGGTATGATGCATAGATTGAAGCAGAGTATGCAGGGAGTGTATTGTTTGCAATTCTGGATTGTCTGCCACCGAGTGTGTGTGTGTATAGATAGATAGATAGAAATATATACCGTATTTTCCGGCGTATAAGACGACTTTTTAACCCCTGAAAATCTCCTCAAAAGTTGGGGGTCGTCTTATACGCCGGTATATGGCTTGCTGAAACTTCAGGGACAGGCGCCCTGTAGCTGAGCCACAGTGCGCTGCATTTGGAAATCGATTCCAAGTGTACAATGGGTTCCGCATCCCACAAGATTCAGTTAATTGTGGACACGGAGCTGATCGGTCGCGCGTGAGTTGAGCTGTTCTTACCGTGTGCCGCAATCCTTGCTGGCAGTTGTCTAGACAGGCGCGTGTTCCTGCGCGTGCCCCAGGCTATTCCACTTTTATGTTTACATGTTTGATGACAAACAGCCTTATGTTTATAAGTGACAGTTTTCCTACTAAGTACCTGCATGTCATAAGCATTTGAATTAAAATGAACATATTAAAATCAAATCTGATGTTTTTTAATTTTTATTTGGTGTGCGTTGGAAGAGGGGTAGTCTTATACGGCGAGTATAGCCCAAACCCTATATTTTAATAGGAAAAGCAGGGGGTCGTCTTATACCCCCAGTCGTCTTATACGCCGGAAAATACGGTATATATATATATTGTTGTAGTAAATATATATATATATTTTTTTCTTAACTACAACACTATTATGTCTGTGCAGGTTAAGATGACCCCTAGTATGTCCTTCGATTCAGCGTCAAATAATTTACTGGTACAATGGATTGTTGTTTTTAACTATGTGAGTAAACCCCTTGAAGCTCTCCCAGAGGTAGAGGTAGAGGGGGGGGTCGCATTAATGTGAAACGAAAAGTAGCCTGGTCTTTACACTGGCTCCGTAGCCCAGACTTCACTAGTTCCCACTAGTGGTTGGACATGGTTATCGATTGCAGTACCACTTTGTGCAGTGACGTCTGTGATTACCGAACCCCCAGAAATATCCAGTGGTTGAAATCTATTATTGCACTCCACATTAACCTCTAGAAGCTGTGTTGGTCTTTCCATCTCTCCTCTTTCGTGTGTTTCTGAGATTGGATGTTCATTTGCTAAATCTTTGGTGAAACCAGTTACTGGTTTTGCTAAAAAGACTTAGGGCCTGATTTAGAGTTTGGCAGATGGGGTTACTGCATCAAAAAATGTGACAGATTTCCTGTCCACCATATAACAATTTCATTATGGTCTATGAACTTGTAATTCTGCAGGCGGCATTTCCGTAACCTTTGTGATGAAGCAGCCCCTTCTTCAATATCTAAATCAGGCCCTAATGTCCCCCGTTTACCTTTATTCTTTAACATCTTACTCCCCTTCCCCATTGTGTTTAACAGGCCCTCCACTTCCTCCAGTAAAACATCTATCTTGACTAAAGTAAAGTTTTCAGCTGCGAGTTTTGCCTGCTTCTTTGACTTTCCTAACTCAGGTGAATTATCCACTGCTTTATGTTTCCCCATTATGTAGTAAGGAAACCACTCTCAGTTCTGCAGTAACAATGATACGTTCTTGCTGGTCAAGCTAATGATTTTCTTAATTCAGGGGTAAAATAGGCACTACCAGTAGGTACACTTTCAAATTAATGGGGAAAGGCCTTAATTTGATCCATAGGTAAATTCTAGCGGGGTAAATAAAAGCAACATATTGCTGATGATCCTGGCCAGTCACACTGATTTAAAAATTATTAAGTTCCACTTAAAAACATGTGTTATAGTTCTACAATATTTATAATTATTTCAACATGTTCATAAAGAGTTCACAATAAGTCCTTCTGCCCTCTGCATCAGCATCCAAGCTTGGTGCAATAATGTAATGTTACTGTCCCTGCGAAATTTCCAGAGTAGAAGCTCAGGGCACAATAATAGCTCTCTAGTTGTTTCAGAATGACCAAAGTTTTACAACTCAAGGAGCACTGTGGGATCACTTGTACTAGCCAGTGTGGGGAAAAAGTCAAAATAACTAATTCTGTTATGTGCCGGTGGCCATAGCTATATCGCAGTTGGAAAAATTTAACTGAACAGTACATTTTAGATTGGAGCCAAGGGGAGTGGCCCAGCCCAGCCTCTTTTGCACTTTTGATGGGTGCAGATGGGCCTCCCATTGGCCCAGACTTTGCCTGGGCGCATCCTACAAGCGCTCTGCACAGCAGGGCTCCTGCCGCACTTATCAGGACGCTCCAGAGGGGCTTAGAAGTACCTATCAGCCTCCTACACTCAGAGCTGCTGGGAGTTGTAGTGTCCTTCCTAAACATCAGGGATGGTGCCCAGGAGACCCCACTTTTCTCAGGCCTCAAGGTACGTGGATGGCACTCCTTCCTGGCTCCCAAAGCTGATAGTGCATCAAAAATTCGAAGATTAAAAGTATAAAATAACTATAAATATGATTACTTTGACAAGATAGGTAGAATTGTTAAATATATGTGTGTCTATCTATCTATCTATCTATCTATCTATCTATCTATCTATCTATCTATCTATCTATCTATCTATCTATCTATCTATCTATCTGTCTATCCATAGACACACAATCAAAATAATTAGAACTAGCAATGTGAAAACAATAAATAAAATTGAAGCTTAAAAATTTACCGCTTTTACAATTATGGAACCTCTGTCTGGAGAGCGGGTATTAAAATGTTGGCACGGTTGTTTCTTTGTCTCCTTATGTACCCGAGTTTCTAGGGCTGCTTGTGTCTCTTATACTTGCACCAGTTACCTTCTGTTATTGCCTAGCAACAAGACACTGACTTCTCTGGAAGTCTTTGTGATGACACAGCTGCTCACCCCCCTCCCCTTCATCTGTAGCAGACAAAGGCAGCAGCAGGAAGGCAAAGTTTAGTGTTCCAAAAGAGGTTCGTAGAAGTAGAAATGATATTTGTGCTGACAGTATCATCATTTAGTGTATCAAGGCATCATGCTCATTACATCACTGAGGATAACATAGTCCTGATGACAACATATCTAACACTGCTCCACAGCAACGTGAGAGAGTATCATCAATGGAGAAAATGTTGGCTGTTCCTTTTCTAAAATACATTAACAATATTCACGTTCACGTATATAAACATGTCTTGCACTTAAAATCATTGTGGCTCAATAGAATGTATTATTTGGAACAAATGTACTAGTAAACCTACATTCGTCTAATTTATTACTACAGTGGAAAGGCCAAATTCAGTTTTATTACCATCTTATATCCCAATTAAGCTGGGAAAACACTGCACAGTGACTCACAGGGTTGACCTTACCATGACTTTACAGAGGAAATAGTATTTTACACTCTGTACAGCTGAGTTTGTACCATTTAGGGAACTTGAACAAGGAAAAATATTTTTAAATAGCTTTGAAAATAAATGAGACAGTTAATTCTGGATTTTACTTTAAACGTACATGGTCTAACCATATGTACATTAAGCCTCGGCAAAGTTTTAATCATGTTAGAGTAATTGGAGTCATTTCAGAAATTACGCATTACTCTTGTGAAGTGACATTATGGAAATTACACAATGAATACAGTTTGAGTAATTAAGAGTATTTAGATGCAAAAATCATTCCGCAGGAGCACAGGAACAACAAACTATGGGGCATATTTACAAGAAAGTGGGGCATCAGTCCTGATGCGCCACTTTTCTTGCGTCTCCCCTGCCCCAACTATCAACACCATGGTTGCGCTGTATTTACAATACGGTGCACCATGCGGTCGTTAAGATAATAGTGTAAACATTTTTTACGCTATTGTGGCGGTTTGCTGCACTACCATCAAAAATGTTGATGCTTCTGCAGCGAAGCGCAGGGAGGCCCATTGATTAAAATGGGTGCGTCATTTTAACTCCTGCTCTGAGTAGGCGTTAAAAAATGACGGAAAAAATGGCACATTGAAATGTCGGAAATGTCACTGAGCCATTTTTTGGGCCTCCCTCGGTTAGAACGCACCCCTTGCATACACTAAGCCTGGCACAAGGGTTGCACCACTTTGTAAATCCAGCGCAAGAGAAAGTCTTCCTTAATGCCACCTTAGCTTAAAAAACAATGATGCTATGGCAGCACAAGGTGGTGCTAGGGGCTTGTAAATATGCTTCTAAGAGACAGCGAGCAATGTCTGGCTACTGCTGTTCATGTCCTGTAGCATTTAATGCTATTTACTTAGCTCAAATGCATACTCTGGCTATTTTGGATGTGAGAGTGTGTGTTGTACCAAGAAAAGAGCTCTCAATGTTGGATTACGCTCCTTACACAATTACACACAATTGCAAGTAATTTTGCATTTATTATGCTAGAGAGAATTACAACAGTTATGCCCACCTATAATGCACATCAGGAAAACGAACATGCCATATGGAAAGTTTTTAGCCTATTATTTTCAATGTAGCAGCGCTTTGACATTTTTCAGAACCATGACGAGGTTGCAAAGTGCTCCAGTTTGCATAGGGTTCCTGGATGCCCTTTTGGAGTGGATATTTGATTGTCATGTGCCCTTTGTGGATGGTGGTGGAGTCATGCCTAACCTTTGGAGCCATGCTGTTCACATGGTGTGTTGACCTGGTAACCGTGTACAGCGTGCGGGGTTGCAGAGTGTGAGAGAGAATGCTATTGGCGTGATTGTTAACAGTGCTCTCTGATTCACGCCCACCTGCACAACTCGGGTGCACAACCAGTTACCTGTGAAACAAGGCGCGCATTCAGGCTGCTGCTAAAAAGGGTTATCCATCATGTTCTTGCAGCCATTCACGTGTGTGGCTAATATTTTGGGCTAAAGTGGGCTGCCTTCAATAGGAGTCATGGTGCAGTGAAATAAATCAGAAAGTACTTAGAGACTGGTCATAAGTTAACCATTCATGGGGCTCCACTGTAGAAACAATTGTACTCATAGGTGCACGACCACAGCATACCACCGATGCACATACCCAGCCACTGAGCTTCTGTATAACACACGACTGGAGTGATGACGCAGAAACGAAGGTTTTACATTTATTAGCGCATAAACGTAGTGCCGCAATAATCAAGTGTGACTTTAACCGAACTAATAAAGATTGTACGGGGACAAATGTGCCCTCAGAGTAGTTCGCCAACATTTATAAGCGTGCTTTATATAACGTGATGTATTAGAATTGTACTAATCTGACATAACCGTAAACGTGTGCCATGATTTGCTTGTTTGAAATGTTTTAATTTAGCATAACTTTAGTGGAGGCTTCGGCCTAGTTGCCTTGTCTCACGGTTTAGATGCTCGTGTTTTTCTAATGTGCTAATAAAACGTGTATTCTTGCTTGAAGCTGTACTTTTCCAGTGAGATCGGTTCACATGCTTATCTTTAAGGTTTCGTGCCAGCCTGGCATCTTCTTCTTTGCTCCAAGGTCAATCTGCAGGTGCAGACAATGGAAGCTCTGAAAGTGAGTTAATTGGTAAAATATGTTGCAACTTACGTTCCCGACTCCAAGGATAATGTATGCCTAGGTAGAAGCTTGTGAATTGTTGTTTTTGATTGGACAATTTGAAGCCAACCTATGAACCCTCCAATGGAAGACCCTACTGGATTTGAACTGTTGTTTATTTAAACCTGGTGCACAAGAAGAAAGCGGCCATTACCCACTGCACCCATTGAGGACATTATTGCCCATTGCAGCCATTATGGCCCATCTTGCCGACCTCGTCATTTTGCCATCTTCTACGATGCCAATTGATGTTCGACGCCATTTTGAATGAGACTTTGATGCTTTCTCTAATCGAGAGAAAGAGACTTTAAGTAATTCTCGCTCTAGAGACTTTAACTTTGATCTGCCCCTTTGCATAAAGTAGTAGTTTTGTCCTTTTATCTTGCCGCTGTGAGGCAATTGCCCCGTCCACCCTGCCCCCTTTGCCCCGTCCCATGCTGATCGAAACCGGTACCTGTGAGACGAAGACTTCCTTGAATGCTGATTGAATTTGGTAAATATGAAAGGAAAATGTACAATTGCATTGTGTTTCTTTTTAGGTAACCAACTGCTGATTTTTGATAAGAGCCCTAGTTAGGAGTTTTCCAAATCAATGTTGCTAAATTGTTTTTTGCATGAAATCCCACATGCAGATGCTAATTTGAGGTTAGATGAGGATTCATTTGTTGCACGATGCAATTTGAGACCTTGTTATGCTGACTAATGTATGCAATTAGCCCATTACAGATTATAATTTTAGTGGTTTGCGTTGCTATTATCGAATGCATTGTTATTCAAATGCTGCATAGATTGAATCTTTTTCGCCGTTATGGACAGCTATTAATGTTCATTTACATATACCATTTGGTGTTGAGACACATTTATATCGTGCTAGCTTTGTTAATATAGGGAAATAAATTCATTAACTTTGAATGAACTGGTGTGGTTATTCATGGCCGAAAGGTCATGGTTCGCCGAAATGTTTTCTGGATTAATTGTGAAGTGTTATGTTGATCAGGGCATTGCTTATGTTCGTTATTGATTATTGATTAGATTAAATTGACTAATCTCGGGTGAAGAGAGCCCCACTTGGTCAAAAGATTCATCGACCCAAGAGCGTCCAAATACAGGTAATTTATTAGGACGGAACGCTCTATCAGTAGATGGTAGCAGAGGACGGTTTCGCCCTTTGGGACCCCACTCGAGAGGTAACGGTTTCGCCCTTTGGGACCCCACTCGAGAGGTAACGGTTTCGCCCTTTGGGACCCCACTCGAGAGGTAACGGTTACGCCCTTTGGACCCCACTCGAGAGGTAACGGTTACGCCCTTTGGGACCCCACTCGAGAAGTATATGGTGTTGAATTAGATTTTTCTTGGGTAAAACAGATTGAGAGAATGATGATGCCCTAAGTCCCCCGCGACTTTCCCGGGATCTCGGAGCTTGCGAATGGAGAGAATGGAGGTGTGAAATCGGCGTTGGCGGTACTAGTGACGGTATGAGTGAAGTCAGGATTTTACGCTTGCACAGCTTATTGCCGCAGATTGTTTGAAAAGGTTGCGAGGATTTTAGAGAATAGCAGAGGTGCGACTCCGAGTGTGAGAGTAGGGAAGTCGTCGAACTTCATGTGCATGTGGCGCTTTGTGCAGAAAAAGGTCCACGTGGTTGTTGTTGTTGAGACGGGCCCTGCGAGGTCAAGAGACTCCGGAGTATGTTGAAAAGTGTATGAGACACTTGTTTTATGTTGTGGTCTGGTCGGTTTAATAGGTTGACCGGGCGTGGTCAACGAGTCGGTACGTGTGTTAAGGGAGTGGAAGAAAACTTCGACTTCGGGCTTTGACAAATTCTAAGTGCACTAGAATAGATCACTGACAAGTTGAGAGCAGAGTCTGCGGGTCAGAATTTGCTTGCGAAAGTGGGGACCGAGAAAGATGGAATAACTGCCGAGGCTAGTGAAAAATCCCTAAGGTCCTGAAGCGATTGTGTTACCCTTCCTGTAGTAAACCGACAGATCTGTTTTATTATTATTTGGTTGCTCGCGATACATGCCAGAAGTTGTTACGAGAGGAGCTGAGTGAAGGAGGACAAGCCGCGAGGCTTTGTCAGCCGCAGAGTGTGTGAGTGTGACGTCACTAGGAGCCGCGCTGGGATAGGTTGGTTGCAGAGAAGGGCCGCGCACGGATTGGACGCAGTCCGTGGGGCTCGATTGGAAGGGGAAAGGCAAGCGAAGAGTATTCCGGGAATTAAAGTCACTTATTGATTACAAACTTTGTGAAATAAAAGATGAGAAAATGAAATTTTTTAAAGCATTAAAGAGTGCGATGAAGGGGGAGTCTTACATTAAAGCGAGCGTAGGAGAGGAGACGCCACCCGAAGGTACACCAGCTTACATTGTAATGGAGGAAAGGGGGGTAGCTCCGTGCCTTTGGCTAAAGCAATGGCACAAGCTGACAGAGAGACATGGGAGCGTAGCGTTCCCGATCCATGGGACATTCAATATAAGGATCCTAGAGAATTTGAGATTCGCGATGTACGACATGAAGGTACCTCCAAGGCCAGCACAGTTTGAGGCTCTAGCGATTTGGGAACTAATGGCTAGACAGCAACAGCAAAAGAAGTTCAAGACCAGGATAAGAAAGGTAGAAAAGACACTAGCGGACGCTAGGTGGGATAATGCACAGAAGGTGTGGAGGTCAGATATATTGCAGGGGATAAAATTGTTTCCCGCAATTGCTAAGGAAGAAGAGGCGACAGGCAAGAAAGCTACCTGTAAGACAAACAGGAGGTGTTCCAAAGATAGAGAGGACGAGGAAAAGTTAAGGAGAGAAGACGAGTCAGAGGATGAGGAGTTCATCATGCAATTGCTGAACGACCGTCCACCACCTTATGCAGAGAGTGAACAGGGTCCAAGTACCAGTTCTGCCCCTCCGGCACCGGTACAGAATAATGAAACTCCGAATTCAGAAACGCCATCGGGATCTAAGGACCCGAGTTTACTGTTCACCCCGCAGATACCGCAGGTTAGGAGAATATGTCCAGATGTGCCTATGTTGAAAACAGCAGAAAATTATCAACCGCAGGTCCCAAGGTACTACAGCAGTGACAACAGTACGGGAATGATTCTAGATCCAACCGTAATGGGAGTACAGAATGGTCGCAACCCAACATTGGCACAAGCTGAGTCAACCCAGCCTTTGATGTCTCAAAAGCAGATGCAGGGGGGAACCGCACATGCTCAGATGACGGGGAGTCAGACGGGCATGCCGGCAATGATGACCCATAGTGTGGGAATGAACATGCTTCAGAACCTGGGGAATGGACAGAACCCAGATGCGATATCCCTACCCATTACTGTAGGTCCACCGGTACCTTTGTACATTCAGCCTAACTCAGGTATGAGCGGTCAAGGATCAGTGGTGCAGAATGGGACGGAAAGGAGGTGCATAGAAAACACTCCAGAGACAACTCCGATAGCGGCTCTGCCAACTGGATCTGGGTCCTTGATGGAGTTTAGTCCCATATGTGCTCAGTCAACAGTGGTGAGGTCGAGTCCCCCACTGATGATACCGCTAGCATCGAACACTGAAAAGTTGCCGCAACCATCAATGGCAGTCGATGTGAATGCTACACTGATGGGGCTGAATGCGCAACAGCTGACACAGTGGTTCAACAGTCTGAATTCCACACAAAGCTCAGCCAGTGGGAAGGGAGAGGACTATCTGAATAGGGTCAGGTTGAACATGGAAGCAGAAGAATTGGTGGAAGGGACTATGGGTTTGAATAGGTTAGAGTCCTACTCGGAAGAAGAGCTGAGGTATCTATGTCCCAGGATTACGAGAGAAGTGAACAAGGTACATAGAAGGTTGCAAGAAATAGCTGACAAAAACAGGGTTGAGATAGACAAGACAAAACACTTGAGCAGGAGCTATAGATTGGATTTCGGGACCACAGACTTTGAACACATGAGGTCAGCAGGCATGAAAACGCACCTTAGAGAATTGCTGCAGAGTGCACAAGTGTGGAGGTGCTTAGACAAATGGGAAAGCAGATGGGCAAAGAAAAAGGAAAAGAGGAAAGATAGTGTCCCAGAGCACAACGAGAAAAGATCACAGAGTAGTGATGCAATAACCATGTTACCAATGAGGGAGACAGCAGGGGGAAAATTAATACATGTACCGTGGCACAGAAGCGACATTCAGTCTTTTACGGATGATTTTCCCAAACTGAGAGAGAAACCGATTGAATGGTATCAACAGACTGATAGGTTTGTGAAGCTTGCAAAATGTCTTTGGGAAGACCTGAACACCCTCTTTGAGATTGTGGTTCCGGCAGATTTGTGGGAAGACTGCAAAAGGGCTGTAGGTTGGCCGACAAGTGAACCAGAGAGAGACAGGGATACGGGTGCACCATCACCTATGGTAATGAGCTTGTACTATAAGGTGATTGAGCATTTGAAGACGAAGGTTGCCGCGAAAAATGTGGATTGGCAGAAGATTGATCGAACTGCCCAAGAGGCTAAAGAGTAGATTCATGGTTACTATGAGAGGTTGTTGAAGGCGTTCAAGAACTACAGTGGCACGGAAACAATAGAGGCGAAGGACATGCTTCATTTTGTGTTTAGATTTGTGGAAGGGCTGAGACCAGAGATAAGTCAGATGATAAAGACGCATTTGATTTGTTGGCAGTCGAAACCTATTGATGAGGTGTTGAATTATGCGAAATACTGTAGCGACGAAATTGAAGTGAAACAGAAAAGGTTGAAAGAGAAAGTGATGGTGATGCAACTTAAAGCAGCTCAGACAGGTTTGCAAGGGTTGCAAGGGTTCCAACAGCAGATGCCGCAGCCGCAGCCGCAGCCGCAGCCGCAGGGAAACATGGTGTTTCAGCCACAGGCGAGAGGCAGAGGCAGAGGAGGCTTTGGGAGTACTGGTCCGGATTTGAACACTGTTGCGATTCCGAATGGTGTGCAGGCAATGAAAAGGGTGATGCCGTGTCACGTGTGCGGAATCGTCGGGCATTGGAAACGCGAGTGCCCGATGGTGGTGCAGGAAGGTGCAGGTGTTGGTCAGCAAAACAATGATGTCAATGCATTCCAGACAATGAGGGGACCGAAAATGAGAGGTCCAAACCCAAATTTTCAGACCATAAATCAGCTGCAGGGATTACAGCCCATGCAGCCGCAGCAGATGCAGATGCCCCGTATGCAGATGACGCAAATGCAGCCAATGCAACAGCAGTTTCCCATGGTACCTAATCAGCAAATGCAAATACCTTTGGCACCAGTGAGTCAGCAGCAAGTGATGGTTCCTCCACAGGTCTCGGGTCAGGTGATGAATACAAATGGCACCGTACAACAGTTCCCATTACACAGTGAGAATGGAATAAACAATGTATGGGAGAGTGAAAGTTCAGATGAGGAGAGAAATTGTGTGCTTGCAGCATCCTTGGAAGTTGATCAAAAGGGTCCATATGTGGAGGGAAGAGTTATGGGTCATCGTGTTTCATTCTTGGTTGACACAGGAGCCACACGTTCAACTGTTAGGAGCATTGAAGTACCAAATTTGCCACTCTCAGGGAGAACAGTTCAAGTAGTGGGAGTAGCAAACAGGCACCTGACGAACCCAATCACAGATCCAGTACAAGTCAGAATTGGTAACTATCAAGGATCACATAATTTTGTGGTATGTGACTCAAACCCGATAGCACTGTTAGGGAGAGACCTATTGTGCAAATTGGGATGTTCGATTATGTGTTCGAACGATGGAATTAGAATTCAGACGAGCAGTGATGGGGAAGAAGAGGACAGTGTAGAAGGGGATGAGATGGAAACTGTCGATGAAGAATATCCTCTGATTAACCTTTTTCCGATGATAACTGAAGAAGATATTCCAGCTGAATTACGGGAAACAGTCGGAAAGGAAGTGTGGGATATGACAGGAAAAGAGGTGGGATTGGTGAAAGGAGTGGAACCAGTGAAAGTGACCGTAAAACCCAATGTAACCTTTCCCCAGACCCCACAATACCACATGGCACAAGACACCCTCATGAAAGTCGCCCAACTCATTGACGAGTTTGTAAAACAGGGAGTGCTGAAAGAAGTGTTAAGCAGTCCATGTAATTCACCAATCATGGGACTAATAAAGCCGAGTGGAAAGGTCCGAATCGTGCAGGACTTGAGGAAAATAAATGACATCATAATTAAATGCTGCCCTGTAGTACCGAATCCAGCTGTGATAATGTTTCATGTCCCTTGCGAGCCGAGTGGTTCTCAGTCATCGACTTGTCACAAGCATTCTTTTCGGTGCCTCTTCATGAGGACAGCCAATTTCTCTTTTGTTTCAAATTCTTAGACAGAGTTTACAGTTGGTGTCGAATTCCTCAAGGGTTTTCTGAATCACCGTCAATTTTCAATCAGATTCTAAAGAAAGACTTGGAAGCGTTAGAATTGCCATTCGAGTCAACCCTAGTACAGTACATTGATGACTTACTGATTGCATCTAAGACAGAAAGTGGCTGCACAGCCGACACCATTGCTCTACTGAACCATTTGGGAAGGAATGGACACAAGGTGTCTCCTTCAAAGTTGCAGTTCTGTCAGAAGAAAGTAAAATACTTGGGTCATCAAATAGAGAAAGGGTCACGGAGAATAATGAAGGAAAGAATAACAAGTGTACTTCAAATGAGTCCACCAAAGACGAGGAGGGAGGTGAGGAAGTTTTTGGGGATGGTGAGCTACTGTCGCCAGTGGATTCCCAACTTCTCAACTCTAGCAAAGCCTTTACTGAAACTGACCCAGAAGGATGCCTTGGATGAAATTGAGCTGAAAGGAGATGAGATGGATGCTTTTATTGAATTGAAAGAATGCATGTGTAGGGCTCCAGCTTTAGGTATGCCTGATTACACAAAGCCTTTCACATTGTTTTGTCATGAACGTGATGCATGTTCTTTGTCTGTCTTGACCCAAGCCCATGGTGGCATAAACAGACCAGTAGCGTATTTTTCAGCTACTTTGGATCCGGTCGCAGCAGCACTGCCAGGGTGTTTGCGCGCCGTAGCAGCAGTTGGTATCAGCCTCACTCAGAGTGAAGGAATAGTGATGGGACACCCATTAACAGTCATGGTCCCTCACTCAGTTGAGATACTTTTGACCCGCTCCCGAACGCAACACATGACTGGAGCAAGACTCACAAGGTATGAAACAATAATTCTGGGCTCACCGAATGTCCAGCTGAAAAGGTGCACTACGTTGAATCCAGCAACCTTGCTTCCCAGTGAAAATGCTGAAATTGAGAACGCTGAAGACGTCGAGCACGACTGCCTTCAGGTGACTGAATTTTGCACAAAACCCCGACCTGATATTAGGGATACTAAGCTTGATGAAAATGACCATATTATTTTTGTTGATGGTTCATGTCTAAGAGATGGGTTGGGAATTTTGAAAGCAGGATATGCTGTATGTACTGTAACAGGTGTCTTGGAAGCGTCCTGGCTTCAAGGAGTCTATTCCGCACAAGTAGCAGAGCTTGTAGCCCTTACAAGAGCATGCCAACTGTCTACATTGATGAAGGTTACCATTTACACTGACAGTCAGTACGGGTTTGGAATTGTGCACGACTTTGGGCAATTATGGTCACAGAGAGGTTTCCTGACCTCTTCAGGGTCCCCAGTGAAAAACGGGGAGAGAATAAGGGAATTGTTACACGCCATTCAGATGCCAGCCGAAATTGCAGTGGTAAAGTGTAGTGCTCATACAAAAGGACAGGACTATGTTTCCCTGGGAAATGCATATGCGGATCAAGTCGCAAGATTTTGTGCCTTGAACTGTATATTGCTCAGGGATGAATGGAATTTGATAAGTGAGCCAGAGCTCGAACCAGCTGAAGCATTTGCCTTGAAGGTCGTGGATACAATGGATGAACTAAAAGCATTACAGAATAGCGTCAGGGAGGATGAAAGAGCTTCCTGGATTAAGTCACAATGTACAAGGAGACCAGATGAGTTATGGGTTTCAAAGGAAGGAAAATTTGTTTTACCAAATGGTCTCTTATCGCAGCTAGCGCGGTTCTATCATGGGAAGGCTCACCTAGGGAGAGATGCCATGATAAGATTGTTCAAAACTGATTGGTTTAACCCCAGATTCCGTCAAGTTGCAGAAGCAGTTTGCCATCGTTGTGTCATTTGTCAGCAGATGAACCCAGGAAAGGGAACGGTTGTGAACATGAGCCACATTGGCAGGGCGAGTGGCCCGTTCAGCAGAATGCAGATGGACTTTATTGAGATGCCTGTGCATGGAGGTCTGAAGTATGTGTTGGTGATTGTGTGCATTTTTAGTCACTGGATTGAAGCATACCCCACACGTAGAAATGACAGCCTTACAGTTGCAAAACTATTGTTGAGGGAGTTGATACCACGTTTCGGATTCCCGATCTCTTTAGAATCAGATAGAGGAAGTCACTTCAATAACGAGGTGATAAAGTTACTTTGCGCAGCGCTGAACATTGAGCAAAAACTGCATTGTAGCTATCGCCCTGAAGCCTCAGGACTGGTGGAACAGATGAATGGTACACTGAAATCAAGAATGGCGAAAATATGTGCATCGACAAATTTGAAATGGCCTGACGCATTGCCTTTGGTGTTAATGTCAATGAGAAACACCCCTGACAGAAAGACTGGATTGTCCCCGCACAAAATTCTCATGGGCAGGGCCATGAGACTTCCTGCAGTTCCCGCAAACGCGCTTTTGAATATTACAGATGATATGGTGTTAGACTACTGCAAAGGTCTGGCTGACGTGGTTCGCTCTTTCTCTCACCAGGTGGAAGCAACCACCTTGTCACCGATCCAAGGTCCAGGACACACACTGAAAGCAGGTGACTGGGTCGTGATAAAGAAGCACGTGAGGAAGTCGTGTCTGGAACCCCGTTGGAAAGGCCCTTTCCAAGTGATCCTGACGACCACTACCGCTGTGAAGTGTGCGGGAGTTCCCAACTGGATTCACGCCAGTCATACAAAGAAAGTGTTGTGTCCCACAGATGAGGAAGTTGAAGCGCTGAAACTGCCAGTACCTGATAACAAAGTGCCGAGCGCTGAGACAGAGCAAAACAGAACTAGAAGCGAACAGGCAGAAATAGAGGAGAGAGAAATATTCTCTGAGGACGAAACAACCGATTCACTTGGGGAAGACCAAGGAGAAACCTCAGACAGCGACGAAGCAGCTGAAGGTAACAAAGAGCCTGAAGCAGCTGAAGGTAACAAAGAGCCTGAAGAAAGTAACGGTGACAAAGGGCTCGAAAGAGGTGAAGAAGCAGGAGAGCCTGATCAGAGGAGGGCTTTCCCAGAAGCAGACGGTACAGAAAAAGAAAAGGAAAACCTGATTGACTCCCCAGAAGGAGGGGACAAGGCAGAACAGAACGAAACTGTTCAAACTTTCTCAGAAGAGATCGCAGGTCCATCAAGTGGACACAGTGCAAAGAGAAGACCAAGTATATCACCAGTAAAACTAAGAACTAGAGAAACGTTGAACGACAGTGAAGGGCCAAGAGTGAAAGAGAAAAGAAAGGAAGTGTCTGTCGTGGTACCAACAGCAAGTGAAGAAAAAGACTTGGCCAAAGAGGAAAGTACCAGTGAGGCAGAATCAAAGAGAGATGCAAAATTGAAAAGGAAAAGGATACCAAACAGGAGATATTCCGGTCCAGAATGGGCATATGTAGTCAATGACAATTGGACCGACGAATTTGTATCTCTTAGCCTCGAGAACGAAGAAGAAGAGATACCAATAGAAAAGAAAAGTTTTATGGACACTATTGACTGAAAAACTGATAAATGACATTGCTTGCTATATTATAACGTGATACAACCAGCTGAGACATTGCTAAACCGGATGAGACATTTGCTAACTTGATAAGACTTTGATAACCTGATTGACTCTTAAACCCGATTTGAGACAACGTTGCTAACTGATAAAAGACTGAGTTATTGCCGAATTGAGACAAATGCTGCTAACCGATAAGTGACTGGGCTCCTGAAGAAAACTGTGTGAACATTGCGCTCGTTCAGCTTTGTAACTAATTGCTAAATCGTTTCTTTATAAGTGCTTCTAGCTCTCTGATTCTATACAGATCATGACTAAGTACGCTACACAAAACAGTAGAGTGAAATATTGTAAATATGCGTGTATAGGCTTGATAACTGCATGTGTACTAATAATAATGGTAATAGTGCTTGCAACGCGTGGTAAGGGTGAGAATGAGAAAATTGATGCTTCTACTTCTGCTCCTGTTACTGTCACTGAACTAACCGCATTGAAAAGACTAGAATTAGATGAGAGACACTTGCATGATAAGAAGGAACTTTCGTATAATGTTTTCTATCGCCTACTAACAGAATATGTTGAGACTATGGATGCGAAAGATTGTTATGTGTGTACACAGATACCGACATCGGTAATGGAAGGGGTGACTTATCACCACATGCCTCTTACATATGGAATTACATGTAGTTTAGTAACTTCTAGATTTTATGGTCAAACTAACATACAGTATTTTATTCAAATTATGATGTTACCTTTGCATATGTTCCTATAATAACGCAATTAAGCCAGATTGCTAAAGATTGGGATGCTAAAATAATGAGGGAATTTTTCGAGCCAATGCAACCTTTTGAAACAGCTCACGCTCATAGGGAAAACCTTACCTGCTCGCTCTCTGCAGTAGAAATAAGCTTTTTAGATCGCACAGATGATAGAAGGGCACAAATGAATGCGAAATTAGAAAAAGAGCTAAGTAAGAGGACTTCGGTAGATAATTATGCTTTTGCCGCAATAAAAACACAAGGAAAAATAGCTTTAGACGCTTGGCATGTAGGGAAATTTTGTATATATCTTGGTGAATCTTATTATGATAACATTTTCGTGGGAGCGAGTGAATGTAAACATACGTTTATCTTTAAGGCCAAATGGACATTCATGCTGAACGGACTTGACCCTGTCATACCTGGTGTATATTACATTTGTGGGCATAATGCCTATTATCGTCTTCCAAAGATGGTGGGGGAGATGTTATTTGGGTATAGTGTTCCCAAATTTTTATCAACTGGATGACCTATCGGTGATTCCAAAGACGTCTGGATCTCATCGTATCCAGAAAAGAGAGACTGCAGCTGCTGTGGTAGGAGATATATTTGGAGCCATGATTCCTTCAATGGGAGTTGTGTTGAATTCCATCAAAATAAGAAAGTTGTCTACTATAGTGGATAACATGTTGACAAAGTTTTCAGGTGCTATAATCCTGATGGATGCTGAACTTGCAGCAGAAAGAGCTATGACTCTTCAAAACAGGCTTGCCCTAGACATTCTTTTAGCAAAGGATGGCGGCGTTTGCAAAATGCTTGGTGCGCGTCACTGTTGCACGTATATACCAGACAACAGTGTGAAGATTAAAACAATGCTTGCAAATCTAACAAAAGAGAGGGCAGACTTGAAGGAATTGAAAGAACCAGGAGTTTGGGAGAAGGTTGGAAAGGGAGTTGCTTCAGTGGGAAATTGGCTTGGTGGCATTTGGAATGGAATATTACTAAAAATAATACAGGGAATACTAATAGTACTAATTTGCATCTTTGGGATTTGGGGAATAAAGAGGGGAATACTAATGATCATGGCAAGAATTAAGAGAAGGAAGGAAGAGAAAATGATGAAAAGAATGGCAGAAGAATACAAGGCAAGAACAAGGGGAACTAAAAGGCAAAGAGAACTGACAGAATTTTAATGGAATAAAATTTGTGGGAATAGTTTTGTGTGATGACAAATAGTCATCAGAGGAGGGATTGATGACGCAGAAACGAAGGTTTTACATTTATTAGCGCATAAACGTAGTGCCGCAATAATCAAGTGTGACTTTAACCGAACTAATAAAGATTGTACGGGGACAAATGTGCCCTCAGAGTAGTTCGCCAACATTTATAAGCGTGCTTTATATAACGTGATGTATTAGAATTGTACAAATCTGACATAACCGTAAACGTGTGCCATGATTTGCTTGTTTGAAATGTTTTAATTTAGCATAACTTTAGTGGAGGCTTCGGCCTAGTTGCCTTGTCTCACGGTTTAGATGCTCGTGTTTTTCTAATGTGCTAATAAAACGTGTATTCTTGCTTGAAGCTGTACTTTTCCAGTGAGATCGGTTCACATGCTTATCTTTAAGGTTTCGTGCCAGCCTGGCATCTTCTTCTTTGCTCCAAGGTCAATCTGCAGGTGCAGACAATGGAAGCTCTGAAAGTGAGTTAATTGGTAAAATATGTTGCAACTTACGTTCCCGACTCCAAGGATAATGTATGCCTAGGTAGAAGCTTGTGAATTGTTGTTTTTGATTGGACAATTTGAAGCCAACCTATGAACCCTCCAATGGAAGACCCTACTGGATTTGAACTGTTGTTTATTTAAACCTGGTGCACAAGAAGAAAGCGGCCATTACCCACTGCACCCATTGAGGACATTATTGCCCATTGCAGCCATTATGGCCCATCTTGCCGACCTCGTCATTTTGCCATCTTCTACGATGCCAATTGATGTTCGACGCCATTTTGAATGAGACTTTGATGCTTTCTCTAATCGAGAGAAAGAGACTTTAAGTAATTCTCGCTCTAGAGACTTTAACTTTGATCTGCCCCTTTGCATAAAGTAGTAGTTTTGTCCTTTTATCTTGCCGCTGTGAGGCAATTGCCCCGTCCACCCTGCCCCTTTTGCCCCGTCCCATGCTGATCGAAACCGGTACCTGTGAGACGAAGACTTCCTTGAATGCTGATTGAATTTGGTAAATATGAAAGGAAAATGTACAATTGCATTGTGTTTCTTTTTAGGTAACCAACTGCTGATTTTTGATAAGAGCCCTAGTTAGGAGTTTTCCAAATCAATGTTGCTAAATTGTTTTTTGCATGAAATCCCACATGCAGATGCTAATTTGAGGTTAGATGAGGATTCATTTGTTGCACGATGCAATTTGAGACCTTGTTATGCTGACTAATGTATGCAATTAGCCCATTACAGATTATAGTTTTAGTGGTTTGCGTTGCTATTATCGAATGCATTGTTATTCAAATGCTGCATAGATTGAATCTTTTTCGCCGTTATGGACAGCTATTAATGTTCATTTACATATACCATTTGGTGTTGAGACACATTTATATCGTGCTAGCTTTGTTAATATAGGGAAATAAATTCATTAACTTTGAATGAACTGGTGTGGTTATTCATGGCCGAAAGGTCATGGTTCGCCGAAATGTTTTCTGGATTAATTGTGAAGTGTTATGTTGATCAGGGCATTGCTTATGTTCGTTATTGATTATTGATTAGATTAAATTGACTAATCTCGGGTGAAGAGAGCCCCACTTGGTCAAAAGATTCATCGACCCAAGAGCGTCCAAATACAGGTAATTTATTAGGACGGAATGCTCTATCAGGAGTGAAGGCTAGAATGACAAAAAAATCTTCAGTTGTAAAGAACATACAGTTTAGGGGAACGATGTAATGCACGTCATTTATGAAAAACACGTCTGTGACATTCGCATGAGTTAATGCATTTAAACCACGGATGTGTGTGCTTTGACAATAACCAAAAGCAAAAATAAATGTACACACAGAATACAGAAGAAACCAGGGCTTGGGTGTATTATAATGGTAGAGAATATTGTCTGTAAAAATATTGCACATTTATGCCTGCATCACCCAACAATACACCACAATGAGACTTACAATGATTTATTTTGAGTGTTACGATTCTTAAAAAAATATTTTTTTATATTTGTTGGGAATAAGCTTGCATATTGTGAATATTAATATATAAAAAACAGTTAAGCATCTATGCAGCAAATCATTGCCCCTCCCCCCCCCCGAGCTGTTGTGCCAGTTGCACATACAGATTAAAGAGGTGATCTGCCTCTTTGCTGCTGTCCTTACGTCCATTAAGGTGTAGGGCTATCTATCTCTTCTGTACCTATATGATCTGCTACCATCTGTTGTTGCCTGGCAACAGGAAATTGACCTGGGAGGAAGCAGTCGGGATGTCACAGTTGCCGATCCTGCTCCTTTGATTCAAGCTGCTCAAGCCGTTCCTGATAAAGACAGTGCCAATGACGTCCACAGGAGGTGAATTCATGTTGCAGTTTACTGGAGATCTGACTGTGGCCTATCACACTGATGGTATAATTAAGCATAAGGTTTTATTACTGACAGCATCAGGTGTAACATTTCGTAATGGCAAAGTCTTCAGGTGTTCATTCACACAGAAGGAGCCCTTGTTCAGCTTTCCTGCCCCTGGGTGTACCAGCCAGCCAACCCTTGCATAGCACCTCCAGTCCCTGGGTACGAATATAGAGCAGGGCACACCTCAGCCATCTTACCAAACAACTGAAAACAGAATTGTCTGCTTTCTGCTGAGTTTTTTCCAGGTCTAGTCAGGCTCGTGGTGTGTAGCCATTTAGAAACAAATCGAAATCAAATTCGTAAATAATTCACACAGTCTAACCAGTCTACTTTTAAGCAGTTCCTGTTTGCTTTCCTGCACAGTATACTAGAGTACCCTGCTCTGGGGGCTTTCAAAATGGCGGGACCCTTGTCCAGCGGTCCAGAGATCCTAAATTTCACCCAGGAGACGATTTATAGAAATGAGAATGCATTCCTGCTAAACCTTCTGTGACTGGGTCTAGAGTCAGGTTTGACCCAACTGCAAGCAGAGCCTGGATGACTGTGAGAGATCCCAGTTTACTAGCATTCCTTAAACCTATACCTGTTTCCGATAATCTTGTGAAAAAGGTCTACTGTCGGGAGGCATATCAGGGGGCATTGCTTAATGCTTATGGCTTGGTAGGTGTAAAAGTGTAATACCCCGAAACTGTTCACTCGAGTCCATTTCATAGAATAGGAGCTGAGTGTGCTCTACATGGCCTGGACTAAGGCTTCAGTGTAAGATTCCAAGAGATGCAAAAAGTCACAGTGCATATTGATCATAGGACTTTTGTGGGTGTCTGTCTCTCTCCTGGCAGCCCTCTTCAGCAAATACAGACTTTTCCTGGAGTGCATCCGCTCCTCCTGGAGCACCTCCAAATGTTTGGAGCACAGAAGACCTTCTGCCCATCCTCCTTATTTTTAAAGTGACTGCAGATGCAAAATATTTCCTTATCCACGCATTGTTTTTTTTTATTTTTATTTTTAGCAATGCTCCCACTGGCGCTCTTTATTTTTGCAGGAAGCTTGTGACCCTGCCCTACGTGGTGCTTTCACACGCAAACCACAGCAGGCTACCAGAAACCATGCGGTCAAGCCAGCTTCTTGGCCATGGACTTCTGCTGATGCTGGCAGAAAAGCTGAAGCAGCTTCATAGCTCTGCTAACCTTTGGCAAGAGGATGCGAGAGGAGGCACACTGGCATGGTGGACGTCTGAGGGAGCACCTTAAGATGCGACTCCTGACAAGCCTGGGAGATCCCATGCCTCTGAAAAGTTGGTCTGGCAACCCCCACCACTAACAGGGGTAATGAAACCAGCTGAATGTGCCCTGAGAGTGCGGGCCTCCCTGGGAGTAAAATGCAGAGAAATGTATTTATTGTAAGATGGGACCATCCTTAGTGGTTTTAAGGGTGTGGCATTGGTTTACTTTGAAATATTTCTGCTTTTATTAATGTGGTGACACCTTGACAAAGCCTGTCGGTTCATACCCCATTATATTGTGTCTAATATAATAGGAGGGTATTGTGGTTTTAGAATTCAGGACTTGCTAGGAGTGTGAACTGTTAGGAGGGTGTCTCTATAGGTATTTCCACCTGCCTATTTTTACAAATTTGTGAATTTATCAATAGCTTTGCATAATGTGTAGGTAATTAGGTACTTTTCCTATTTATAAGTAAAAACAGTGACTGAACATGATTTCTTGGGTGTTGCTTGTTGTGTGCTTGCCAAATGCCGTCCTTGTCGAATCCCCCTCTGGTGAGTAGGCCTTGAAGTGCTCTGCCCCTCTGCTCTGAGGGATCTAGTGCTACAGCTGCTTACTTGGCTACCAGAAGACATAAATGTGCAGACATTACTTGTGGAGGACCCACATTCTCACAACTGTTATCTCAGTTACTTACAAATAGTGTATGTAGTCTATATGTTAGTGCACAGATACCTAGAAATCTTTCAGTAGAAGGTAGTGGTCTTCAATGCATGAAATATGGAATGGAGAAAATGTAAAAAAGTGTGTCCTACAGCAAACAATGGGCACAATCAAGACACTACACAAAAATTATGAGATTGAGAGGCTACAAACATATATTCAACTGAGCAGCTGGTGGCAACTCTGAAAATTATTCTCTATTCCACTTACATAACTGAGGTTCAGCCAGTATATCTTTGCAAGTTCCAGTGCACCAAGAAATAAAATTGCAGAACAAGGATCCGAAATAGAGAGGCCTGAGTACCAGGCATCAGGTGCGCAAAATGCTGGTGCTATTCTGTGGTGGTTGTGACACAGCAGTCATTCCTAAAACTGTGAGAATGGCCAGGTCCCACCAACCAATAGGGAATGCTTCCTGGTGATCTGAGTTTGGACACACCTCACTACGCTTGCTGTTATTGCCCATCAGAAAGACCACTTTTATTTACACTCCTCGCGTCTAGACATGCCAAAGGATATTATTAGTCCATGCAATCAAGTGCATAAATCAAGAATCCCCCAAGAACCATCAGCCCCATTAGGTGGGGGCAGAGGAAACCACTTTACTACATCTTACTAAGAATGTCACTTCTCCCACCCAGCCTTTACTTGTCTGCCCATGGTGTCGAGGGTACCTCGTTAATCTGCCTAGATGGAGAAGGTTGAGCCCTAAACGTCATAACATTCAATTATTAGAGCCTTTTTGTGACTAAAATACTCACCTGTAATAACTACGTTAGAGCACTACTGCAATAAACTAATTTGTCACATTCCAGTTCTGATGTCACAATGCTTTCTGACTGAGCACCACAGTGGTACATTTATCTCTAAATTAAATTGCACCATAATAAATCTATCACTCGCTTTTCAGAAAGCAAAATGACTACTATATCAGCCAAGCAGAATGTTTTAAAGCAGTGGTTCCCAACCTGTGGTCCGGGGACCTCTGAGGGTCTGCGAAGAATCCTCTGGGGGTCTGTTTACAAAATGAAATAATATTAACAGATTAGGTCCCCAGCTTTCAGTAATGACTCGGTTTGGGTCCCTAGATTCCAATAATGATTCAGTGGGGGTCCCCTGATTCCAGTAATGATAAAGTGGAGGTCCACAGAAGTCAAAAGGTTGGGAACCACTGTTTTAAAGCATTACACCTTATGCTTGTGGTTCCTAACTTTCGCACAGGGTCTTTCTTATTTCATCAAAGCATGAGTGAACCAGGCCTTTAGTGGGTTGTGGGGCGTATGGTATTTGAAAGGAAAGTACATTTTGGTAGGAAAAAACAGGGAAGAAAGACCACACTCTTTTTGTGGATTTGCTTGGCAGGTGCCCCAAATATGTGGAGGGAAACAATACACAGAAGAACAAAATATTCTCTGTTACCCAGAGCCTAGCAGCCATTAAACTCTCTGTTCTCGTCAGGTGTCCAAAAAGGCATTGGAATATGTTTAGGTAAAAAGCAAAAATGTATGCGGGTTTAGCTTCCCACTTCTAATTTCACTCAATCATTGTTACCCACCCTGGATACATGCTGCCTTCTTCTACCCTGCACTACTCATCAACTTACAGCAAGTGCCTAGAGGTGGTTTCATTAAAATGAAATCAATGGCTGTATGATGTATCATGAAATATTACAAGGTCAAAGAGTATTTCACTGCGGGGCTAGTAAGTGCATATATTAAAGAAGAAGCAGAGACCTATAGAGAAGACCGATTGCCCTTTCAGACAACCGTAAAAACCTACCTTTAATGTATCTCCACTTCAATCTGAGGCATTGATAATACTCCCTAAAGGGAACCCATAATTCAAAGAGGCGCAGGCATTTCACTAGACATAAATGCAGACTTTTCCAAGAAAAGAACACTACCAGGATCTCATAAACCGTTCATTAGATGCTGCTGTGTTTTTTCTTCCAGCTTTTTAACACTGTCATTTGCAGGAGCTATCTGTACATGAATTATCAGTGAACCATGAGTGTGCAAGGGAGCGTGATCCCTGACCTGAGGGATATCTTTCTCTTTGTTTCTAAAGCCTAAGAGAAAAATATTTGGTCCAATACGTTCCACCATTTTTGGACTCTTTTTAAATATAGGGCCAGATGTATGAAGAATCCACTTTGCGATTCTCTAACAGCGATTTTTAAGAAATCGCTATTTCTGATTCGCAAAATGGTATGTATCATATTTGCGATTCGGTAATAGCGATTTCTTAAAAATCACAAATGCTATTACTGAATGGCAAATAGCGATTCTGAGCCCATTCGCACCTGGCCCATATTTGCCTATTTTTTGCATTTCCCAAATTGCGAATTCCTAACTGGAATTCGCAATTTAGGAAATGCAAAACCCCAGGGTGCTGGGGGGCTAAGGCCCCCTCTGCTGCACCCCAAAAAAATATTTCAGGACATGTAAGGTGCACACATGCCAAAGGGGCATGTGTGCCTTACATGTCAATTTTAAAAATGAATTTTTAATGCATTTTTAAAATTTGCACATGGTTACCACCAAATTTTACTTGGTGGTAATTGTGATTCCTTAATGCCCAATTCGCATTAAGGAAAAGCTTGATACATGTGCTTAACAAATCGCAAATATGGATTCCTTATTTGCGATTTCTTATTTAGAGAATTGCAATTTGTGATTCTCTAAACGGGCTTGCAATTTTAAGGAATTGCTATTTTAGTGATTCCTTAAAATTGCATAGCGAATGCCTTTCATACATACTGAAAGGCATTTTTGCATTCGCAAACGGCCATTCGCACCGTTTGCAAATGCAAAAACGCTTGCAACATCTGGCCCATAGTTCTAAATGCACTGCCATAGCTCATAAGACCAGATCTTAACAATAGTACTAGAACTGGTCATTTATGTCTAATAGAGACTTTTGCAAGGCCATGAGAAGGTAAAGACATCAGGAAAAACCACTGAAAACATTAGGAAACAGCTAATTTGCATTAGCAATTTCTGAATTTGAGAATTGATGATATTATAATTCAAGAGGAAACATTGCAGTAATTGTTTAAGTTTTTATATGCCATTCTTTTATTTTTGGATGAATTCAAAATAAATATTGAAATTGCCTTCAAATACATTATCTCTCTGTGTATGGGTAATACCATGATTACGAGCTGGAAGAAGGGCTTCAGTGTATGCAACGTTTTTATTCGTTTGCTGACGTATTTACGGAGATAAATGAAACAGTTTTACTAGTATTAATAAAATTATAATGAGTAATTATCTATTCTCTGAACTGGACATTGCAATGGTTTGAGGAAACAATGTGAAAAAAAAATATTAAGTTAAAAACCGAAATCAAAACATATGCATCTAACTGTCAAAAGCATGGCACCGGAATGTAGGATTTGTGACAAGATACCTTAAAACTAAGAGGTGAAATACATATTTAACACAGAAAGACTTAAAATACCAGCAAAAAAAGTGCTTCATAAGAAAAAAAGAACAATGCAAAATCCCTACAAAAATAATTCATGAGATGCTTCTATTAAACTGTGACAGAACTTCCAAACAACCACTAACATCATCCACCACGCCCAGCTTTACAACACATCGATCATCATTCCTCCCTGCATTCCTCTAGTCTGGTTAACAAAAGGGTTTCCAACCTGTCCAATGAAAAGAGCTAGTTCCGATCAACGAAATTCATAAATCGCTACTAATTAGCACGTTTGGTGTTATAATAGTGACAAAACCAGACAAGATTTCCTAAGTAACCCAAGAAAGGTTACCAATAAAGAAACAGTGTATATCAGCAGTAGTGTCACAAAAGAAACTCCATAAATATGGAATGTCCCTACATAAGTAATGAAATAAACACCATCGCACAAAAATCACTTATCAAGGAAATAACATCAGGAACATGTTTCCACAAATATGCATGAATTACCGAACTATTACCTGTAAATGTATTTTTGAAAGCAATCACATCTCGTCTCGAAACATCAGCTTAGAGGTCTCTGGAAATATACATTTTTCTATCAAATAAATGTTTTTTTAGCTTTTAATAGACATACTTATTTCTCACAAACAAATTATTATTATATTCGGGAAAATCACAGTTTTTACCTCAAAATGCCAGTTATCATTTTAAATATATTTGGTTTGTGCACAAACATCAGTCTGTCTGCCACCCACATTCTCTGTTAGAAAAGCCATTGAGAAATGTGTATTAGACACATTTACCTGGTTCATCAAACATCAAGGTTTATGTTGGTTACCAAGCTGTCTTGCACAGCGGTTTGCAGTGCATTGTGGATGAAATGATTCAGCACTTCCTATTCTATTTTGACCTCTTAGTAGCTTTCTGCACAGTTCATAATCACAGACTGATAACGATTCTAGAGCATCAGATTGGGTTTCATGGTTATTTCCTGAGATGGTCCTTTTCCTTTCTAAACAGTTGTTATAAGTTGGCGAAGATCAGAGAGCAGATCACAGGAAAGCACTGATGCCCTGTGGTGTAACCTAGGGTTCTATCTTAGCTCCACTTTACTTAATGTTTATTTGGAGCATTCAGTTTGCTGTCCAATGCAACTGATTGTGCAGCTGGGATGCAATAGGTGTGTGCGCCCGCTTGGTGCGCCCCCAGGGCACAACGATATTACAGAAGGGGCTGCCGGCACTTGTGCACCCCCTTCTGTAATACTGATAGTGCTGGCCACATGAAGCGACAGCGCTATCATGAGAAGGCGTCCATCATTTGCATGGGAGAGTGGCCCATATGCTATTGAGGGAATCACTTTGCCCCTAAGCCCGCACCGTATTACCGACTTGAGCGCAGAGGCAAACAGGTGACACACTTTCAGTATGGCAGCTAAAGGCAGCCCTATGGAGGAGGAAAAGGGGTCTCATGGACCCCTCTGGCACACCCCCTTGCAGGCATGTGCAGTCACTCACTGCACCTACCGTCAAGGGGATCTCTAATCCCCTTGAAAATGCAGGCAGGTTGCCGCCTGCCACGGTGAAACACAGAGCATTTTTTAAACAGTTGCCCTGTATTTCACTTGAATGCGCCTCCCCCAAGGCAACACAAGTTTGCGGCTGCCCTGGGGGTAGCACATTCTTTCTAATATGCATTACTTTCCTTGTTTGCACACAGCATACCTTTGAAATGTGCTCTGAGTACAAACAAGGAATGTGCACTGTATTCATAATACAGCGGCTCACGGTGGTAACAGGGGGTGGGGCGGCGCACACAGGGGTGAAATTAATAAAACTAAATAATAAACGTATCTAAATCGTCACCGCCACTGCCGTCAGGACCGCGCTGCTTCTCTCTTCGTCTCAGCCAACAGCCTGCAGGCACAGGCTCCCAGCCTACCCTGCGGCCAATCTTGACGCTGCTCAAAGCAGCATCAGGATTGGCTGGGAGCGCCCAACCAAGGTGCTCCCAGGCAGACTTGGAGCCTGTGCAGGCTCGCTCCAGCCCGACAACTGTTGTGCTGGGCTGGAGACAGCCTACTGCGCATGCATGTTTGGCCGGCCCGAGATGGCCTGCCAAACCTACATGCCAGCAGTGCTCGTAACAGCCTGTGGCCCGCCCCTTTTACTAAAAACAATAATAAACCCTAGTGGAGGAGCTGCGCCTGCCTGTGAGTTTCCATTCAACAATCTATATGCACCACTCAGATTTTGTCTAAAAAACACAGGAATCCATGTCAAGAATTCAGGAGGACACCTATTACTTTTCTCTCCATTCAAATAAAAATCCAACTCTGGATAGATGATAACTTCCTGAGTCTGGATATACAAAAATGTAGTTCTTCCTTAATACTCACAAATTCAAGAACAACCTTGACCCATTGCTGCTCTCTGAGTTAAAAGTAGAAGACTCCTCTGCCTCCCTCTTAAAGTTAGTAAACTCCGTTGGTGCTATGTTCAATTTACCAATATCTTCCAAAGTGATGGTATCCTTTCTTTCACCGATCCAACTAAAGACTCCTGCTCTTGTCCTAGTAATGCCCCAATTCCTATACTCAAGTAAGTAACACTCAATTGAAAATTAATATCGCTCTGCAATCACTAATTAATATATTATGCAAATGAAACATTTGTACCAATACTTGTTGACCATTGGAAATACAGCAGGAAGTATTTTATACCTTCTTTTCTTTAGTATGTACCGGTCAGGAAATGAACAGCACATTCAACTCCACTTCAAAAGGAGCAGTCTATCCTCAGCTGCAAATGCCACAATATTTTTTAAAAGAAACAGGACTTTACTCAATTTGCATTCAGCCTCATTGATCCTTTATTGATTGAATCTCAGTGAGCAAAGCATACAGATCTGGACAAAGCAACTCCACTTTTTGAGAGAGGCAGTGGAGAACACAGGTTATGGAATGTGTTTAAGTTAAAACTTCACATTCCTGGGATCACTATAAGTAACTTATACATGTGTACTTGCTTGCGCCATTGTAGAAGTGGATTATATTAGATCATTATTAACTGTACTTGCAATTAGAAACATTGTGAAGGCCCAATTCTAGAAACAATTCACACATCTGGACTCAGGTTTACTACTTTCGCTGGAGCAGATTTATGAATTGGTGAATTAACCAAGTTTTCCCAGAGATTATTCTTTAAAAATCAGTGACAGGTGTAGGTTTTTGATGTGTATTCCTGGAAACTCCTAGGGGCTTATTTACAAGCCGCCTGTGCCACCATAGCATCACTTTTTATGCTGTGGCACAAGCAGTCCCCTACACTGTGCCACATTTACAAACTGGCGCAATGGGACCATTGTGCCAGTTTGTAAAGCCCTGTGCCACATTATATCTGCGCCAAGTATAATGTATGCAGGGTGGGCGATCCCACATTAAAATCCACACAGAACTGGTGCATTGAAATTTACTATACTTCACTGCGTCGTTCTGCATCTTCACTGCGTCAAAAAATTATCACCAGCTCAGAGCAGGCGTTAAACTGACGCAGGGCTGTTAACATTGGAGCCTTCCACACATGGCTAGAGTAGTATCATTTTTTTGATGCTTGCCAGCAATGCGTCAGTTTAGCCCCAGAGATGTGTCAGATTTTTTTACACATCTTTGGAAAAATGCGCCATGGAGGGCTGTATGATAAATACTGCACTACCATGGATTCGTTAAGGGCTCCAGGGCTGGTGCAAGAGAACTGGCGCATTGATTTCAATGCACCCGTTTCTTGTAAATGAGGGCCTTTGTTAATTCCAATTTTGTCCATGCTTAATTTTCAAGCGCACAATTATGCACATGTCAATGCATTGCTAAGGCTGTGATTACCAGAGGGTTGTTGTGTTATGACCCCTGATTGAGCCACTGTTTGCACAGGGGTCGGTTGGTATTTACTGCATCTGGTAATTACCAGGTGCTTTAAATATTTCACCCTTTGATACATTTCAGCAGCTCAACACTGCGGGAATTTACCAGGGGGGGAAATGTATGCATGCAGATTTTTGGGCACTGAGCAGGAAAATCCACATGCTATTCCCCAGAAACTCTCATTGGGAGCTGTTTAGTGCACCAGATAAATAACGTAACCAAAGATATTATTTATTTGGTGCATTCAAAACCAACTGGATTCCAACAAACTTGGACCTAAGCGTTCCCTTCTGGTTAACATTCTTGAAAGTGATTTACTGTTGATAGAAGTAAATCACTGCCCTACTCCAAGATGGCAATTGGTCTGAAAAAAGTTTGTAGACACCTACAAACTCAAAATTTGCAGTTTTTGGCTATGTGCCAAGGAGTCCCAGCACTTGAATGTCCATTTCTCACCCTCTGAGTTGGATTTACCCATGCTTACTATGATACCATGTAGAATAATAATTCATCTGAATACTTTAATCTAGAAGTGCAAGTTCAAAACCTTTTGTGAAAACCTGGCATTCATAAGTCAAGCTATTCGTGCATATAAGTTTAATTTAGATGTTCAACTGATTTTAAACATCGTTCCTGAATGTTTTTGGCAGTGTACAGAAATTCTTGACCATCATGTCTAGTAGGCTTTTTGAGGGTTAGATAAATGCAGGAGCAGGAAAGAGGTTTAGTAAATAGCCACTTACAAATAATATCGACAAGTAGGTGGCAATAGCGTCATTTTTTATGACGCTATTGATTTACCCTTCAGGAGTAGCACCAAAATTTGGCACTACTCCTACAGAGTAAATAGGGGCCCATTGTAAACAATGGTGTTAGATTTCCTTATGCCATTTTTTTGCCCCCCCCCCTTAACGGGGGAATGCCCCCTTTGCATACATTATGCCTGGTGAATGCATAATGTAGCGCAAAGGATTACAAAGTGGCGCAATGCAAGCATTGCGCCACTTTGTAAATATGGCGCGGGAATTGTGGCCTCATTAGGCCACATTAGCGTCAGAAAAAAAGATGCTAATGTGGTGCATGGAGGTGCTCGGGGATCTTAAATATTCCCCTTGGTCATCTGACTTATGGGTTCTTCTTGAAGTTCGATGGGAATAGGACACAGTCAGCCATATGTCACACCTTTAAAGGCCGGTGGGGCTGGGGAGGGAGATATTCTTGAATCAGGCCACTATCGCAGAACTCTGAGAACTGTGCAGTTTGGCATCTCTCTCTGTGGCAGTGCTGGAAAAAGTCAAGTAAAGGGCACCTCAGAAAAGCTCTCCTTTTCTGTCTTTTTTCAGGGTTGCTGCAGCTCTTCCAGTGAAGAGAAATTTGCTTATTTAATGGTTAGCTGGTGTTCCTTGCACCCAAAGACATTTTACTGAGACAAGGAATACATAACTCAAATGGCTTCTTCCCATTATTCATTTGAGATTGGGTGGTTGTCAAAAACAAAGAGCAGATCGACAAAGCTCACCTGCAGTCTTTCATCTTTCGGGAAAGTTCTTAGGATCCTGTTCAGGCCCCTGTTCTGTTGTTTTAGCGGATCTCTTTATTGGCTGCAGCCCTCTTGATCATATCTACAAGAGTTCTTACCTGATCCTGGCAGCAGCGTAGCCAGTGTGTCATGGGTCATGGTTCAAAGAAGGAAATGGACCCCCTGGCTACTGTTTGAACTGTGAAATATGGCAATAATTAGAGTTCTGTGCCTGGGTGTCACTACACCTGCTGCACCAGTGGAAGCTATGCCTCTGGCTCCTGGTTTGTATGCTGGTTAAATTGTAATAATTCAGTTGTAGGTCAGTGCGTAGAGGCCCTCCTCTCTATTAGAGTCAAGGTGTTTGGCTGTTTCATTTGTTTGTGGTTGATGGCAGACACAGAGGCAGGTGGCGCCCTGTTTCTGGTTTCAAAATACAGTTTTAATACTTTTTACTGGGTATATCATAGACACTTGCAGTTCCAGTGCTCATGGTAACTTTTTTGTGTGCTGCACTTCAGCCATTTCTAAATGCTTTAAATAACAGGAGCTACTGTTATCTAATTTAATGGTACTCCATTTGCCAACATTCAGAAGGATGGATGGGTGAGTAGACTTGGCTGAGGTTTAGTTTCGCGACCAGGTCGTGGCTCAGTGGTGAATATTCAGCTCACCGAGACATCCTGCTAGATTAGTTACGCTCTGATTGATTCTGACATTCCTTCAGTGTCGAAGTAGGTGTTGCTTTCCTGATGCTTCTGTGATAGTTGCAAGTCCTCTGGCAGTAGTTCTCAATCCATTGAGATCCTGATGAGTAATCGTTGAGAGAATCATATGTTGTAGGCAGACGTTGCAGGGGTTTGATCACCTTACCTCTCAGGATCAAAAGGCTTTCTTTTTTATTTGCTGAGAAGTCTGTTTTTTACAGTTGCTAAAACGTACCCTTCCTCACTTGCATGGACAAGATCTGGATGACTTTGGGGCTAATAGTGGCTAGGCACAATACTAGTTTGGAGAGATGCCCAGTCACCGCAACTGAACGATTGGAAGCGGGATATGGACTGGTGCATGCTTGCAGAGAGGGTGCTCTGAGACCAGGGTTGTTCCAGGTAAATGGACCAAAGTGTGGGGGAAATGGAATGATCATCGGTGGACGGTGTGCCCCTTTAAGAAGTTCTGGGGGAAACATCCTTAACAACGCATCATTAAGAACACAGACGTTTCCCAGGCAAGTGTAAACACGCTTGCTTAAACAACGCATGACTTTTTCTGTGCCTTAAATATGCCTGGTTAAAGCACAGAAAAAGCCATGCATTGCTCGGGAGAGGACGTGGTGAGGTAAGTGGGGCTGGGGCAGGGGTGGGTGGTGGATTAAGAGATTGTGGTGGCGGGCTTAGGGACAGGTTATTTGGTTTTTTTTAAGGAGTAGGGTTGTGGGGTTTGGGATTTTTTTAAGGGATTAGGGTGGGGGGTTGGGTATTATTTTTTTAGGGGCAGGGTGGGGGGTTTGGGTATTTTTTTTATTTAGGACTTAGGGTGGGGGGCAGGCAGTTTATTTTTAAAGGGGTGGGGGAAGGTTTAAGGAGGGGCGGGAGGAGGGAGGAGAGAAGAGGAGGAAGGATCGGTAGAGGACGAGGTGAGGTAAGTGGGTTGGTGGGTAGTTTTTAGCAGTGGGGTGGATTTAGGGCTTAAGGTTGGTGGGGGGTGTTGGGGTACTTTAGTTTATGGGGGCAGAGCTGGGGGGTCAGGGTCTATTTTTTTCAGGGCTGAGGGTGGGTGGGGGTAACTTGGTTTTTAGGGGTAGGGGTGTGGGGTGGGATAGTTTTTTTTTTAGGGATTAGGTTGGGTGGGGGGGTCGGGGTAGTTTACTTATTGGGGGAAGGTTTTAGGACTCAGGACGGGCAGGGGCGTTTGGGTAGTTCACTTTTTAGGGATGGGGATGGGGGATTGGGGTAGTTTTCTGTTTTAGGGCTTTGGGTGGGGGGTTTTGGGGTAGCTTAGTTTTATGGGGCAGGGATGAAGGGGTTGGGGTAGTTTTTTTTTAGGGTTCAGGGAAGGTGGGGGTCAGGGTATTTTAGTTTATAGGGGCAGCGGTGGGGGTTAGGATTGTGTTTTTTCAGGGCTCAGGGCGGGTGGGGGTTCAGGGTAGTTCAGGTATTAGGGGTGAGAGTAGTTTTGGGACTCAGGGCGGATGGGGGGTTGCATGACAGAACCATGCATACTGTTTCACATACGTTTCCATGCTTGCCTTTACAACGAAATTCGTTGCGTGGTTCAGTCATTCAACCAAGTGCGGTCACTGATGCACGGTGCTTTGCGTGCTTGGACTCTAATACTACTCAGTGAATTGTTTGTGGGGTGAGTGGTAGTGTGCTAGAAGCCGCTAGGAGAACAATTTTATTTGGTTGTGTTTTGATGCTACACTATGTTGTGTTTTTTTTTATCAATGATTTACTTGCAATAAAAAGATTATTTTTTTTAATGTGCCATCGACTTTCGGCTGCATTTGTGTGGTACAGTGTGGAATGTCCCATATTTCAGGGTTTTCAGGTTCCTTGTATCATGTTAGTGAAATAGAAATCTCATTCATCGGAACAAGGAACAAAAAATATAAAAATAAAAAATATTACATTGCAATTTTTCATGCTCAACAACCCACTTTGAGGCGGGTTATCAATGTAGCCAACACCCCTTTTGCAGAGTGGGGACTTTCATTGGACGCCTAAGCCTGGGATACACTTGGGTGGAAGAAGAAGTTGTGCTCTTTCTAAAAGGCTGGCAGGACTGTAGTCAGGTGAGATACCTACCTCTCACCAGTACCCCTGAAAGTGTGTATGCAATGCTTAGTGCGCAAAACTTAAAATAAGTGCAGGGACCCAAAGTTTTTCTTAGGAACCTGCCATCAAGACTGCTGAATGCAAGCGTTGTCAAATTCTAAGTGTCCTGGGTCTCAAGAAGAATCTGTTATGTATGGTTTCCTCTGAGTTTGCAATATAATATACTGAATTATATTTTTGAGATACATAAGCTGTACAGAAGCAGTCACAGTTTCAATTCTGAAAGGTCTATATGTCTGGGTCATATTTAGTCACATGTCTAGTTGATGGCTCTAAATGGTTGTGAGGGTTGGATCTTAGCCTATAACACAAGGAAGTCCCCTACACATCATATGTGAACTGGTTCCATGAGAAAGCTGGTAGATATGGGGCAGAGTAAATTATGTGTGCGTAGAGTCACTGGAAACCTTAACTCAGGCCCGCGTTTCTTGGAGATTATTGGTCCGGGTGCAGCGTCTTTCCCATATTAATTCAGAATTTTAGTAGCTCAATGTATCTGGACAATGTGTCTCACTTAAAGACCTCAAACCCAGATCACACTACTTTGTTCCAAAATATGTGGCCCCATCTCATACCGTATGAGCATCCTTTGGACATCTTACCAGGAGTGTGGCACACCGTAGTTTTGGTGCTGTGTATGGGGCAACTTCCAGAATGACATTTTTACGCACAAGTTGATCATTAATACAGTGCGCACTCCTTTCCATCACTGGATCCCCAGTGCAGACCATTTTAGTACATCTGGGCCTCAGTGCCTGACACTGCAAACTTCCATTTGTTTACAAGTCTTTAAACATTTCTAGTGCGTGCGGCTGAACATGCAGAACTTTTTCTTCTCGTAATTGGTGAGAGTACATCCAGCTGATAGCAGTGGAATGAGAACTATTTCATCCATTTTATGTCCGCGAATTTCCATTATCCCTAAAGTAATAGAAATTGGAAACGCGGCAGCCTTTAATCTCCATGTAATGTGTGTGAGGACAAACAGTAGCGCTGCAGCCATTAAGCTCCCTTCAGTCTATGGGAAAACATGTGCTCGGTGCACCTGTGGCTTTTCCTCCTGATACACGCTCTATCAGAAACCTTGTTGTTGACAGCGGTACTGCAGCTGCAGCCCAAGGCAATCTACGAGGACGTCTGATTGGCGGAGCTGCTGCTTCATAACCTCCGCGAAGAACTGTAATTGGTGGCTGCTGTTGTAATGTGCAATGCTACCAATGATGTCATCTATGATGTCATGCCTTGTGCTTACTTCTTTTTGCCATTGCTTCTATTTGATCTATCGCCCATTTTACAGTTTTTGGACACTCTTAGGCCCATATCCCATGTACCAAACACTAGTTACAGTGATGACGTTTCCTTCAATTACAATACTGCAGGTATTAGAGGTGATCCCCTATTAGGCTGATGTTGATGTGATGTTTGCACACCAATGTCCGCATGGCATTCCCAAATTCTGGGCCATTTACCGGGTGCCCATTCTTCATTGGTTAACATGAATGATTTGTCCCCTGTACCACCTGTGATAATTTTGCATGCAGGAACACTGATCAGACTCTGCAGTCCTAAAGTCCTAAAGATGTTACTAGTAAAATACCTTTGTGAAAAGCAAACAATTGTAAATTTACACAAGTGTGTAACTTCAACTTTGTGAATCAGGCCCTGAATGGGATATTAACGCATGAATCATGCTACCAGTTTAGATGGAAACTTTTCTTTCTACCAAATAAGTACTAAGAGGCCGCTCATAATGGCAGCTTAGTGCAAAATGATTTTATAAGTGTATGTGAGTTTGGAAAAGGGAAAGCCAAATGTGGTGTATGACTGCTGAACCATCGAGGTTCACGAACTCTGGATCTTTGATTTAAATATTTGGGGCACTGAAATGTTTTTACATGCCTTTGACATGTATTCTGCCTTTCGCCAAGCTGTGGGGAACTCCTTCTCCCTACGTAAATGCAGTATATATGCATGTAATACTATTTGTATAGCACAAACTCAGCCAGCTACGGAGCACTGAGTGAGGGCAAGACCCTAAAAGTACAATTCAGGGTTGCGTACAGTGAGGTAGGTAACAGGTGAATTTCTAGTGGGGCTGTGCTATATGAAAAGATAAGTTTCTAAGTAGTTGCTGAATTTCAAGAGGTTTGTGGCACACCTGAAGCCATCTTGATGGATTCAAAGCTGTAAAATATAAAGCATTCATTTTAGAAATTGAGAAATGAAGAAAATGTGTATATATATATATATATATATATATGTATGCATATATATATATATATATATATATATATATATATATATATATATATATATATATATATATATATAATCCCTACTAGAATGCTACTATTTTAAGGAACTGATAAACAACTAAGAAGATGGCTGGTCTGAGTAAACAGATGTGAAAAAGAGCTGCTGTGTTTATGCAGCCATCTCTCTCTATCTATATTTTTATCGCCTTTAAATATTACATCTCATATTACTAAAAATCTGTACCTCACTCACATTTTCAACCCTCTGGTTTCATGCCTGCATTAACATCTCAATGCTCATTTCCTTCAGCCTGCTCTTCAGGAAATGCTGTTGATTTAACAGCTCCTAGTACAACAAAATGACGTTCAGCCATGCCTATCTTTTGTCTTTAATTAAAAAAAATGTTATAACTCCAGTTCTTCATAAGAACTTTGTGGTGACACTGCAGAGGGGGCCAGATGTACGTAGAAATGGTTTTGCGACTCGCAATTTGCGAGTCACAAAAGCATATGCAGAATGGTGTCTCTGACACCATCTGTGAATTAATATTAATGAGGTGGGTCGCAATTTGCGACCCCCTTGCGATTCCCTGCACTCACAGGGATGGTGGCCTGCTGGAGACAGCAGACCACCATGTCTGTGACTGCTTTTTTAATAAAGCAGTTTTTTTTTTTTTTTGTATTGCAGCCCGTTTTCCTTAAAGGAAAACGAGTTGCAATACCCTCGAGAAAATGAAACCATTTGGTTTAATTTTTTCAGAGCAGGCAGTGGTCCGTTGGACCACTGCCTGCTCTGAAAAAATATTTTTGGCAACATTCACAAAGGGGAAGGGGTCCCATGGGGACCCCTTCCCTTTTGCGAATGAGTTAGCACCCACTTCACATGGGTTCTAACTGCGAATTCTGCATCGCAGTGCGACTCGCAAATAGGAACAGGAACACCCCTTCCTATTTGCGAGTAGCATTCCCATTTTGCGAGTTGGTACCGACTCGCAAAATGGGAAGGAGCATCGCGATGCCCATTTTGCAAGGCGCAAACTGCGATTTTCGCATTTTGCGCCATGCAAAACGGTTCCTACATCTGGCCCTTTGTTCATTTCTATAAGAAATGCTTTATGTTTTACAGCTCTGAATCCATCAAGATGGTTTCAGGTGTGCCACAATTTTATCATGGATGCAGAAGGTTAGCACTCTAGTTTTTCAATAGAACACCGTGGTGAAGCTACAATAGAACATTGGGGAGTTAGCTGAGAGACTGCTGCTTCACTTGGATACATACATACCAATAGACCCAATTCAGGTGGGAGACCTCCGCTTTTTGGATCCAAAAATTGCTTTCTCCCACCTGAAACGTATTATGCTTCAATAGAAATCAGTGGGAGAAATACACTCTCCCTATTATTTTTTAAAATCTCCCACTTTCTTTTTCCAAAATGTTGGCATGAATGAGAAGTACACGCTTTACTCAGAATATTGGACTTTTCTCTCACATGGCAGAGGACGATAGTGTGAAATTATCGAAACTGTGCTCCCATCTTAGCTTTTACAGCATCTTCCATAATCTCTTTGAGAAAATCATGTAAGAGAAGTGTATCAAATCCTAGCAGGGGTTAGCATTATTCACAAGATAAAAAAACTAAGAACTCATGAGAATGCTTAAAATGAGTATAACGCCACCAAAATATGATATATAGTATGATGTTAACCTGTTATCACCCGTTAGTGCTCCTTTCTTGTGACCCTCAAACCTGCCCTTCACCACAATGCACTTCAATGAGGACCATGACCCCGAGTCCTGTATTGGCTGCTATATTATATTGTCCACATTTTAGGCAGCCAATCAAGGGGATTCCTGTGGTACCCCTCAAAGACCCCTGGGGTTCAAGGTGTGCTCACCCTGCTCCCTTATGTTTTTTTCATTCATTTCTAGGATGCAGAGACCAATTCCTTGAGTCCAGTAATGCTGGTCAAAGAACATACTGTCCATATTGTGGCCAGCCAACTAGGATTGCCCAGTCCTCTAAAGTGGCCAGCCAAAGCAATATCTGTATACCAACAGCCCAGATATACCTATGTCTTTAGGCCCACCTGGAGCATCACTTTAAGCACAAATTTCTCAAAAACAACTGAACAGATTTACACCAAATCACAAAAAGGAAACACTGTCTGAGTAAGGCTATAACTTTTGCTAAGTTGTGTGTATTTCTGTTCAGCAGGTTTTTCTGCATCTGCAACAGAATTTCATGTGGGAATTAGCATAAGAAATCCGAATTTCGAAACCCCCCCATTTGTTCTTTGGCTCTCCTTGACAGATAACTCAAAAAATTTACATTTTCTGAAAGTTTGTGCAAATTCGTCTCTCTATGCAAAAGTAATTAGATAATCAACAATTACTCTTTCTATGGAAACTCTTACCTATCTATAACTACACAGTAGTAGATATGTATATCATATAGAGGCGATTATGTTATTCCAAAAACAATTCACTGATTTGTCATCAGTCCCATGAACTACGCATACCCGCGAAGGTGTGTCTTAGGTCTTGAATATACGAATCGTAGCAAAAGGTGGATGCAAATTGTGCTTTATAGTTGGTTGTAATGTTTATAAGGGTCACAATTTGGACCTGATCCTGATTTGCATCCCCATAGAATGCGGAATAATGCGCTGCTTGTGTGTGATTTTCCCTGTTCCGCAGGTGTGAAACCGGAAGTGCGCATAAATTCCATTCTTCATCAGCAAGCAAGTCTTCCTAAACCCCCCAGTGTTGCGACCTACTTTGAATCCTATTTCAGGTGCAAATGTGATCTTCCGCTTGAGATGGAATTACAGCCTTAATGTAATCATTGTCACTGTTTAATTTATTTCTCATCAGCTAATTTGTTTCCATGTGCAAGATGATTTAAGGCAATGAATATATCGGGGCACCTCTCAGAGTCATCACTGAATATTGTTTAATAAGCATTCTGTCTGTGAAAAGTGGAAAACTCCAAATATTTTACCTCAGCAATGTTCCCTTTAACTCTCAAGAGGGGAATTTTCCGCTGGTGCTGCTATTAGTTTATGCTTAAGCCTACTCAAATAAATCCACTTCTTTTAAATGGCCATGCAAAAGGAAGCTTATATATTGCAAATCCTCAATAATGAGTGTATTTGAAAACATTCCTGACATGCAGCTACCACTCATAAAGTTACTCATTTTGTTCATGCATCTAGACTCATCAAAACTTTGGGCAACATCACCCAGAAAACTTGAGAGTATTTGATGAAAAAGTAGTTTCATTTGGCGTGCACACTAAATAATGAGGTCAGAATAAAGAGGGTGTGAACTATCAAGGACAAAATATCAACAAAAAAATATCGACTGGTAAGTATAGGTTTTTCCGTGCCTTATTGCACATACTAATATGTAGTACATATGTCTTCAAGGTCTGTAAATAAGTTGTAGTGAGTTTTTACTTGCCTATATACACTTAACTTTCAATTATTTACCCTTGGTGTTCTTCTTCTTCTTCTTATTATTATTATTATTATTATTATTATTAATACCAGTTTTTAAAGCACACGTTCACCTCATCTTAGTGCTAAACACAATAAAACAAGGAAAAATGCAAGACCTCGTAATAGTTTGAAGATCATCTACTACTTAGAGAAGAGCCATGTTTTTAACTTTTTCCTGAAATAGAACAAATTTCCCTCCTTCCTAAGGAAAAGCGGTAACTTGTTCCACAGCAGCGCAGCGTTCACCTGAAAGGACCTCCCACCAGACCTAACCTTAAATCTGGGCACATACATCAGGTTTGCTGATGCAGATCTTAGCTGCCTCTGCAGTCCATAACAGCAGAATTTATTTTCCAGAAGTGGTGGACCGGTTCCACTCATAACTTTAAAAACAATACACATTGCTTTAAATACAATCCTTTCCCTCACTGGTAACCAGTGCAATTCTCTTAAGGCACCTTAGGCCGAGTCGAGCCTAGATTTGTTAAGAGCAAGCTTAGCTGCGATTTTATGCTCCCTTTCCAGTCTGTTTAACAAATATTCTGGAACTCCCAGCACAAGCGCATTACAATAGTCTAATCCGCTAGCTGGTTGAGGTAGTGAGGAAATACTTTCCCTTAAACTCCTCAGTAAGCCATAGCATGTTGCCACTGTTTTATTTACATAAGTCTCCATCCTAAGGGTCTCATCCAACAGCCGTCTCAAATCGCGCACATTTTGAGCTATGCCAAGGCTCTCAGAAGTGTTCCCTGGCCAAAAATGACTTGGCAGAGAGAATGACATTTTTGCCGGACTACAACAAAGAAATTCCGTCTTGCTTCCCTTAAGTTTGAACTTGAACTTGAATTTAAGCCATCTTGCCATTGCAAACGAGCAAGTATGCAGCCTGTCCATTTGGGATGAATTGTTGTCATCCAGTTATAGAGTAATCTGAGTATCACCTGCATAATTAACAAAGGAAATTCCATAGACCTTGATTAGTTTCAGAAGTTGTTGCAAATACATATTAAACATGATAGGACTCCATGCGAGCCCTGTGGCATCCAATGTCTTATCTCTTTGAAGTGAGACGAGAAAAGGCAACCATAGGGGCCTTGATATTCTTATATGTGTATATTCTTCATGTCCATATTCCGAAGTATCAATGTTTCTGTTCCTGCATCTTGTTTGCTGCACTTAGGTCCTGCCAATATTTGGCCACATTTGATATGCCAGTGTCTTTCCAATGCCTAAAAGTCATTTGTGTAGCTGAACATCTAACCCGTCTTTTCGTTTGCTACCCCTATCGCAAATACACAAATGACATATAACAGAAATGCAAGCTTGCATTGCACATATGCTTCTTTGAATAGAAGTTTCAATCTGTAACCACGTTTTTGACTTAAAGGCATGGAGAAATTACATTTTTGATAGAGCATGAAAGCTCTCATGTCCATATCTTAGGGGCAACTACAAAATTGATTTGTTGCTCTGTCAATCATGTCTAATGTGGCTGCCCTTCAAGGGCTGTTACAATAAAATGTGAAAGGAAAGTATGACTTTGGACCTAGAACCCTCTACACACATTAGATTTTGTTTACTATGGATTTCTTCAGGCACTCTAAAAGCCAGACCTTTGTGACTGAGGTTGATATGAGCATCCTTTCGTATTTTATCGGAATGTTCTCAGTATTCTGTGGTGGATCGAAGTACGGTTGTGTAAAAAATATTGTTTTCAGCTACAAAATACCTGTCTCTTAAAATGGCATGGTTCTCCATGTCAAGGAAGACCTAGGGCCTCTGGCCTCAGGGGTGGTAAAACCAGTACCAAGGACAGGCGGGGTCTCCGCATTCCTTACTGTCTGTCTGTTTTTCACAATACTAAAAGTGGATGAGAGTCAAGTGACAGGTAGTGAGTGAGATTTTGTGAGGCTCAGATATTCTATTCTTTGATGCAAGGCAACCCTGCACCAAAGTTGCTGCACTGCCTTGGGTCAAAGGGGGAGAGAATAAATGTGCCATATCTAGTAGGATATGGCACATTTTTTCTCTCCCCGTGCACTGGCGTATTTTTGCCAGCCGTGTGCCAAAGCACTATCCCTTGTGCCATAGTGCAAGGTATGTGCATTCTATGAAGCACAGGTTTTTTACTGGAAGGAGTTGCTTCCAGTGCAAAAACTATGCGTTAAAGTGTTTCCGACTTTGCATGTGTGCTGTACGATAAAACACACACATGCAAAGTTGAAAGAACAAGAAAAAAAATCCTCCCCATTATGCCTGCCTCGAGGAGGCATAGGATTTTGACACACATTCCTGTCTACCAATATTTGGAGATAGGGATTTGCGTCAAAACCAATGGGTGGTTGCATGGGAATCGTTATGCACCATCCATGGAACGCCCCCTTGATACAAAAAAATGCAAAGCAGCACATATAGTAACTTTGTGGTGCTGTTTGATACTATCCAACACAAATCATTAATTGTTGTGATGTTAGGTCATGTGGCATGCCTTCCTAGAAAAAACAGGGTCTGGAATCATATGACGTCACTTCCTGTGATGTCATTGAGGTCAAAGTGTATGTGATGTCACTTTCGCTACCCCTGGCATTTTTGTGAATTGACGCCCATGCTAGGAGCTCCTAGGAGACTGCAATAAGTGGTTCATAATGTGTATTTTTTTATGTTTTTTGCTTTCAAAGCCACATCCTCAGTAAGAGAGTAAGAGACATTTGCTCAGCCCATAAGCAAAGAGCAGTAATTTGTTGTTGAATAGTTCATCTCATTCACCATCACGTTTCCTGCCCAGAGGGTATTGGTAAAGTGCCTCTGAAAATGCACGTGCTGTGGAACAGGCATTATCTTATGTTAGCTTGTTGTCCTACTATCAATCTATGTGGAACCAAATACTTTATCAGTCTCGCTCAACACTTGGATAACCATAGTGTAGCGTGCACACTCACACTTGCACACACACACAATAAAACACAGAGAAACACACACATACAGATACACAAGAGACACAATATATATATATAGAAATATATATATATATACATATACGGTTTTGATTACTTATTTAATGTATTTATTAGTTTTGAACAGCTGAAAGTATGTCCTAGTTAGCATCAGAGCCTGAACCTGGAGTGTGAAGACCACGGGCATATAAAACAAAAGCGATAATGTAGTTGTTTCTCAGGAATCACAAGGTTGGACTTTGCATGGAATATTAATCAGATTTTGGAGTACTTGTCTCATTCTAAATGTAATCCCAGTGAGAGAATGTGTATATAACTAGGTGAGACACCAGGGATGGTGCATTTGTCAGCCAGATAGGCAGATGTGCCAATTGTGATAGCTTTGTATATCTGTAAGTATACTTTGTATATATTTTTATGTATGCATATGGTATTTTTATAGTGCAAACCTAGGCAAAAGTCAGTGGAGCAGTGTATAAAGTCAACGAGTGACAGGAGAGGTAGGTCAGTTATGGACAGTAAAGGCATAGTGATGTAGTATTCTTTAAAGAGGTGAGTCTCTAACACTTTCCTAAATTTAAGCTGTATTGTGGCAGTCCTGATGGATATGGAGATGTTGTTCCAGATCCTGAATGGATAGAAGAAAATGTCCTGCTTACTTTTAGTCTGTTGTCAGATAGCTGCAGGTGTTCTGATAACCACCAGAGATGCTGAGCATGTCAGGAAGATGTACCACTGATGAAACAAAGATGCAACTATCATTTCGAAATAAGGAACTGCACTAAAAAGAGATTTCCATGTGTTCTTGAAGACACTAACCTGAATGGGAAATGAGGGATGCATGATGTCTGTAGGGCCAAATCAATGGTATTTTATGTTATCACACTGCTATTTTTAGATTGGATATAAGACATTTGTAAGAGAACATGCTTCTTGTATAGAGGTACAAAGTGACTAAATTGAGTTTCATAAGGAACACATAATTATAGGGCTCTCAATTTTCCAAGGTCCAGATATGAGTACCTTACCTAGTCCATGGTTTTGGTTTGCATCATGAGACTTGTACTCCTGATTTTATAATTGACTCATCATTCCTCTTGCACAGCCACTCAGCATTCAAACCTGGAGCTCCATGGTGTTTTGGAACACCTTGGTGACTTGCAATATCCTTTCAGGGACAACTTGCGGGTATTGTATCTCAGATATTATTACTAAACAATACACTACTACATTAGGTATTGCTTACCCACAGTTTGCAATGCACATGCACATGTTTATAGTGTGAGACACTGAAAGAATAGCTGGCTTGCCCATAAGCACACAATCAAAGCTGGACTGTAATATCAGCAATTTGAGTGCTATACCACATCCACATCCTTTTCTTTTGGCTCTCAGAGCAGTTTGACAGGGAACAATTTTCCTCAGCACAACAACATATTATTCCATAAAGAATAGGTTGTACTGGACTGTGTTGGTTCAAATATGCTAAAAAAAAACGAAACCAATCACTGGCAGTACCCTTGCTCCCTAAACTCCAGTTCCTTGGTGGTAAGTCTAGGCCCTGGGCGAAATCCCACTGATTCAGAGAAACAGCATTCAGGGGATTTTGTAATCATACCCAGGGCTTGAATTACAAAGGCAAACTTACACTTTTATGTAAGTGTATGACTGATTGCTATTCACAAAGGGATTTACAAGCAGTATCTTTACGAGTGCTGAGTCTCCGCTCATAAACAAAATAGGTCTTTTGATGAGTGGACACTCCACACTCGTAAAGATGCTACTCGCATATTATTATGAGCGGAGACTGAAATATACTACTCTTAAATCCCTTTGTGAATAGCAAACAATCGTAAACTTACACCAATGTGTAAGTTTAGCTTTGTAAATCACAGTGGCGGCTGCCACTGAAGGGGGGTGACGGGGCAGGGATGATTTTTTTTTTTTAAACACTTACCTTGTCCACCGGGTTCATCTCCTCCGTTTCCTTGACGTTACGGAGCACACAGGCTCCCAGACTCCCCTCAGCCAATGGCGAAGCTGCTGTCACCGTGATTAGTGTGATTGCCCAGCTACGGTGCTCACAAAGGGAGAGACACCCTGCACACTTTCTCTTTCCGGCTGTTCAATACAGCCGGGTAGAGAAATGCAAAGTGCGCATGTATGTTTGGCCGGGCCCGTCCTATCCTGCTGCCTCAGCTAAAATTAAAATAATAATTATGATCCGTTTTTAGACCTGACAGCCTTATGGTGGTCACCCCTAACTTTTTGCCTGCCTCCCCCCCCTTTTTGGACACTGTTTTTGCTGGTTTTAGTACTCTGCACACTTTACCACTGCTAACCAGTGCTAAAGTCCATATGCTCTCTCCCTTAAAACATGGTGACACTGGATCATACCCAATTGGCTTATTTAATTTACTTATAAGCCCCTAGTAAAGTGCACTATATGTGCCCAGGGCCTGTAGATTAAATGCTACTAGTGGGCCTGCAGCACTGATTGTGCCACCCGCTTAAGTAGGCTCTAAACCATGTCTCAGGCCTGCCATTGCAAGGCCTGTATGTGCAGTTTCACTGCCAATTCAACTTGGCATTTAAAAGTACTTACCAAGCCTAAAATTCCCCCTTTTCTACATATACATCACCCCTAAAGTGGGCCCTAGGTAACCCCTAAGGCAGGGTGCTGTTTGGACAAAAGGCAGGACATGTACCTCTGTAGTTTACATTTCCTAGTAGTGTAAAACCCCTAAATTCATTTTACACTGCTGTGAGAACTGCTCCTTTAATAGGCTAACATTAGGGCTACCCTCATATACTGTTTGAGTGGTAGCTTCTGATCTGAAAGGAGTAGCAAGGTCATATTTAGTATGGCCAGAATGGTAATACAAAATCCTGCTGACTGGTGAAGATGGAGTTATTATTACTATTTTAGAAATGCCACTTTTAGAAAGTGAGCATTTCTCTGCACTTAAATCCTTCTGTGCCTTACAATCCACGTCTGGCTAGGTTCAGTTAATAGCTCCCTCGTGCATTCACTCAGACAACCCCAAACACAGGATGCTTAGCCACACTTGCATACATCTGAATATTGAATGGGTCTTCCTGAGCGGGGAGGGTGGAGGGCCTGATACTTACATGGCAAAGGACAGTAGCCTGCCCTCACACAAAGGACTGCCTCACCCCCTACTGGGACCCTGGCAGACAGGATGGAACTGAAAGGGGACATTGTGCACGTCTAAACCACTCTTTGAAGTCTCCCCCACTTCAAAGGCACATTTGGGTATTTAAACAGGGACTCTGCCCCTACCAACTCAGACACTTCTGGACAAGACACCCCTGGTGAAGAATCCCTGAACCAGAATCTGCAACCTGTCAAGAAGAACTGCCCGGCTGCCCTAAGGACTCACCTGACTGTATTTCTAAGAAGGACTGCTGCCTTGCTGTTGCCCTGCTGCCTTGCTGCTCTCTGGCTGTGCTGAAGAAGTGCTCTACAAGGGCTTGGATAGAGCTTGCCTCCTGTTCCCTAAAGTCTCAGGACCAAAAAGACTTCATTCCTGCAAGAAGAACTCCCTGTGCGGCAAAAATCGATGCACAGCCTGCCAGAAACGACGCACAGCCTGCATCATGGTGAGAAAATCACTGCACGCCAAACCGGAACGATGCAGCCCGACTTCGCAAGGAGAAGATCGACGCAGCACCAGCGTAGCGACCAGAAATTCGATGCACGGCCCACTGGATCTACGCAAAGCCGAGCCGGAACAATGCAGCCCGACTTCCTGAGAGCAATCGACGCAGCGCCTGCTGTGCGATAGAAATTTCCACGCAACGCCCGCCGGATCGACGCAACCCCTGTGACTTCGTGCTGCCAGCGCAGGATTTCAACGCATTGTCCCCGAGGCATCCGAAAACCCCGCAACCCCAAGAGGATCCAAGTCTGCGCACTGGAAATCGACGCAAAGCCTTCCCTGCGTGAAAAATAAACGATGCATCGCCATGTGCGGCCCGAGAAATCGACACACACCTCCCTGTTTTCCACGCATCTCCTCCTCTGAAGTTCCTTGCAGAGAATTTGGACGCAAACCAGGTACTTTGTGCTTGCAAGAGACATTTGTTGCTTTTAAGAGACTAAAAGACACTTTTTACAGTGATCTCTCAACATATACTTACTGCATCTTGAACGTTTTGACCTGCATTTATCCAGATAAATATTATATATTTTTCTAAACACTGTGTGGTGTATTTTTGTGGTGCTATACTGTGTTATTGCATGATTTATTGCACAAATACTTTACACATTGCCTTCTAAGTTAAGCCTGACTGCTCCGTGCCAAGCTACCAAAGGGTGGGCACAGGATAATTTGGATTGTTTGTGACTTACCCTGACTAGATTGAGGGTCCTTGCTTGGACAGGGGGTAACCTGACTGCCAACCAAAGACGCCATTTCTAACATTGGTGATCAGCGGTGAGGATAGGACATGTATTTGTGCAGTGACCTACAATAGCTAAGTGTCAAGGAGAAGCTGCTTCTCCAAAGGGAAACATGTCTGATGATGCCACACAGTGGTCTACCATACACCTGTTTTGGTCATTTGCAAGGGAGGCAGTGTTATGGTGCATTGTGGTGTCAGGAGCAGAGGGTGTGAATTTGAACTTGGCAGATGGGTGACTCACCACTGTGATGGCTATCTCGTCTGCTGAAATCTAAATCCTATTATATCCAATGGGATATAGATTTCGGCAGATGGGATATCTGTCATGTTGTGATGGAGTAACCGATTCTGCCAAAGTCTAAATCAGGCCCAGAATCCCAAATGTGACTTGGTATTGTTCAATCTGTGCTGAGCGTGCGCATAAGAAAACATCTGTGTAGTTCAATGTTCTTTAAACTGCAATTAAACTGGAAATACCAAAAATGAAATACTGATTTTCTATATAGTGTCTCAAACTGCACTGCACTTCTGCCATTTCTAAATGGAAATAACAGGTGTTAGTATTTCAAAATGTAAAAGTACTCGATTTACCGACTAAGAAGGCTGAAAGACTGAGTTGACCTTGACAGGATTTGATCGCATGACATACAGATCACTGCTTATGTGTGCAGCAAGCATATAACTCACACCAATCCTGCAGATGATTAAAATGGGATTAAAGGCTCCTTTTCCAGAAAAGGTGGTCAGTAAGGCGTTATTTCTGTGGTGGAGGTTCATGCTTGCCTCCTGCAGACAGAGATGCTCCCAGCATCCAGACGCGGCTGTCACTTGCACGCGTCACCTCACGGTGGGCGGCCTGTCATACAGCCACGAGCCATTTTATGAGATAGGCGCGAGCCTGCCCGTGATTGCATTTCATGAAGCCAGAGCCATAAAATGGAGAGGACGCTGTATGTTTAATCATAGTGTGCGAGGAGCTCGCTGGAGTGTAATCTGGGAGGTGCGTAAATTACTTTGAAGCCAGGCACAGCGGCGCGCGGCTGAATGTGCAGAAAAAATCCATATTCCAGAGAGAAAAGGGTGCAAACGATATCTTGCATGCACTTAAAAAATATCTTTTTATCGAAAGAAGAATGAATAAGCATTGACACTGTACAGCACGTGCGTGGGAGATGACAAGTGTAACAAATAAAAAGCGGATGGGGAAATCATGAAAGAGAAAACATTGATGCAAATGACTCATTACTGCATTTTAGGAAATCTTTCCAAACAGCTGTAAAAGAAAAGGACAGGGTAATTTCTGAAAGAGATGTTTCTCTCACAGCCCAAAAAAGGCATCAAATAACCAGTTGGCACTGTCATTTCTGATTCTCATTAACCGTATTTATAACTAGATTTGTATGATAATTTTGCAAACCGCCATGCAGTTCCCTCTTAAGGGTACTTATTTCAGGGAAAATGGTGCTGCCAACATGGGCATGTGGCTTATTTGACGTTTGATGTCACGTAATTTATTTTGTGACTGTCATGTCACAACAAGACAGCAATAAATACATGAGAGGACGCCTCAGAAGCTAAGCAATATTATCACCGTGCCAGCTTATGCAACAAGGTAAAGCTGAGCCTATGGAGATGGTAAAATAAAAAACAGAAAAACCGAGCGTGGGAGAACACACACACTCCTCAGGAGAGGCAGGAAATTATTTCTTGTAAGGGGGAAATCGCCAAAACTAGCCTCAAACACTGAATACCAAATAATCTAAACTAGGAGTTTTTTTTGCCACTTAAAATTTTAATTTTTTTTTAAATGCACACAAAGTAAATGTTTGTGAGGATGGATCAGAGCTGCTGACTTTAAAACTGGGAATAACCTTCAGTTAGAATTTGCTCTATATAAAACTGCAAATGCACTTTTTGCAAAACGAGGCTCAGATTTACAAAATGTTCATACAACACAGCAGCCAAGAATGTGGCGCTGTGCAGTGGCATAATTAAACTTGAGGGCTCTCCCCTGCAAAGTACATGGAGGGTGCCCCCTCCCCCTCCCCAACTGTTCAGTCAGGAGCGCTAAGGCCAGGGGCCCAGTGTCCACGCACAGTGCCAGCCACTGCGAAGTGCATGATTGTGTGCTGCTAAGGGGGCCCACTGGAGCTCGGGGGCCACCCCGTACTGCGGGGGCTGTGGGGGCTATTGCTATGCCACTGCTGCTGCGTGAGAAGCAGAAAGCAGGAGAGTGCCTTATTTACAGAGATATGACACTCTCCTTCCCTCTTTGCTGTTGTGAGCCACGCACACACTTTGCACCATAGTGCAAGGGTGTCTGTGTGAGTCTAGCATAGGTTTTGTACTTTGAGGGTACATTTCCAGTACAAAATACTATGCTTAGACTAACTTTAAAACTTTTCCCACTTTGTATGTGTGCTGTACCGTGCAGCACACATGCAAAGTCGGAAAAGAAAGGAAAAATAAAAACACTTCTCCATAATAACGCCCTTTTGAAATGAGTGCTATTTTTAGATACAAAACTCTGTGTACTTTTTTTTTACTAAATAGGGCTTTGCATCAAAAACCTTGGATGGTTGCATGGGCACGCCCATGAACCACCCATGGAACTCCCCCTTGGTGCTAAGTAATGCAAAGCAGCACAATGCTCTGCTTTGCATTACTTTCGAGTGATTATCCAGTGCAAAACAAGTTTTGCGCTGGAATGTAAATTGTTAAAACAAGATTTTGTCTCAATTTGCGTCCTTTTTGTATGTCACAGCACAAAACATCTTAGTAAATATACTCCAGAACATCTCACTTAGAGAAGATTGCCCACATTGTTCATGGAAAACATAACTGCCTGGATGAAAGACAATAGGCCCAATTCACAACATTTCCAGAAGAGACACGTAGCTGTAATTCTTAGAACCAGGATGTGCAGCTATTGTTAGGAGTACAGAATAATGGATAGACCAACAGATGACTAGCTTTGCAGTAGCTGTAATTTCGGGTTGAGGATGAGAAACGGGAATTCCCATGGATATGAGAACCCATGACAATGTGGTAAACATCCTCAAAATGTCAACTTTGTGGGTATTTACAAACATTTGCAATATTCATCCCTCCCCAAATTGAAACTGAAAAACTACATCTAAAATTTGAAATTGTAAGTGGTGCATAAATGGTGGGAAGGGTCTGGGGAATCTCTATGGCTTGTTGTGGGGATGTGGGGTTATCTGGTTGCCCTCTACTGGCTCAAAATCAAAAGTTAAGGTCAACCAAGATGGAGCATGGGACAAATACACGGACCACATTCATCCTGGGGGAAAGTTTACCTTTGGACTTAGAAATATTTATGGAGAAAAAGTGGTGGGCAGAGAGACGTTGCCAGGGCAAGCTGCAAGCTGAATCCGAAGCAAACTCCACATCAGTAGGTTGCTGAAAGGTGCAGTCATCCACAAAGGTGGGAATGCTTCCAGCAGCCGAAGTCCAAGATCTGTGACCAGGAAAGCCTCGATGTTGACGGGTTTCTATTCAGCATTTGTCTTGATGAAAACATCTATGCCCAGACTTAAAAACGTTTCTGGAAGTCAGCTCTCCTTCAGTGGGGCAGACCAGCAAACTGAGGCCGACCAGTGATTCCACAACTGAGCTTTCGGTGGTGATCCCATTCCTTGTCTGTTCATTAGGCAGAAATCTGGCAAAACTTTTCCAGGTCTCAGCTTTTGAAAGGTTTCACAGAAGGAATACACTCTAACACCAGCCAATGATCCCGGAGGCACCACATGGAGGTTATGACTCATTCCATCAGAGGCCAACAGCAGGGTCCAGGGCAGGTCCAGTTGGTACTGGTCAACGGACAGTTGCAGACAAAAGGGCCTCTAAAAGATTATTGTATCCCTGTAGCTCAAACAGGAAGTCATCCAACTTACTCTTGGAGTCACTTCTGGGATCATGAGTTCAAGGCAAGCAGGTCCAGTCTTCCTTCAAGTAGTTCAGTAAGCAGGACATTCCTTCTTCTGATTCCTCACAAGTCCAGAAGTGCACTGAGGAAAGATCCGTGGGTCCACTTTTATAGCCACTGCCAGTGTGGATGGAGGACAAGCCTTTGTTCACCACCTAAACCAGTTCTGGCCACTTACTCTACCTCCACTGGGTTTGGTGCCATCTTGATTTCAGAAACAAAGAGCAGACAGGCTTAGCTGTGAGCTCAATCTGCATGTGACAAGGGAGGTATTCTTTGACCCTTTCACCGCAATTATGCCATATAAATGTGTCAGAAAATGCATTGAAACCATGGCAGTGAAAGAGTTAAGCTGAGGAAACTGCAGGGCACAGCCCCCTTCCAAGCCATCCTGTCAGGAAGGGGCCCTCCTTCCCACTCATGTCTGCAAGCAATATATAGCCCACCATGGGGAGCCATCCGGGGTCAGGTGACAACTGGACACTGGCAGGAACAGTGCTTAATTTGTGCTTGTTGTTTCAGGTGCTAAGCACCGGCACTTATTTTTGAGGGCCGGGGCTAATTCTTCTGCCTCAAGCATTTGCTGCGAGCAAAATACACATATGGGATAGACGTAGGAAGGGAAAAATGAAAAAGCGTCACAAATGGAGAAAGGAGAAAGCTGCAAGAGTGAGCTGAAGGGGCAGGGATTGGCTTTATATGGATTGAAGAGGCCCGAGATGGCTTCAGGATTAAGCCGCCTCAGTATTCCGTGTTCAAACATTTAATTACTGCAGCCGCGTGTTTAAGAGGAAGGCTTTGGGCACCATCACCTTTTTATTTACAAATTAAGCACTGGGCAGGAAAGCCTTTTGGTTTTAGACAGCTAAATCACAACTTTCTAAAAGTGTAATTTCCAAAATAGTAATATACAATCTGGCGTGAACATTAGTTTAAATTACTATTAAAATGTATCCTTGAGCCATTTTTCAAGCTACTTCTAAACTGAATTTAGCACTTATTAAAGTTAATAGTGTAAACCAATTGTAATGCATGGGAGAGCCAGCCTTTCAACAGTGAAAAACGCCTTTTGTTGTTTTTCACTGGCAGGGCATGTGAAACATTAAATAGACATGTCCTACTTTTGAAATACCGTTTTATGGTCTACTTTAGGGGCTATTAGTATAAAAAGGTAGGTTGAGGCCTTGCAAGAGGTTTGTTTTGCCAGGTTGAAATGGCAGTTGAAAACTGCACACCCAGGCTGCAATGGCAGGTCTGAAGTCATGTTTGACAGCACTATTATAGTGTGTGAAACAATGGGTGCTGCAGGCCACTAGCAGCATTTAATTTACAGTCCCTTGGCACTCATGGTGCCATATACTAGGGACTTATAAGTAAACTGGGGCCCATATTCCCAGAAAGTTAGTGTCGGCTTAGCGCATTTCTTTTTACACTAAAGCGGCGCTAACTTAACTCCATATTCATATTTTGACGCTAGATCTGTCTAGCGTCAAACTATATGAGTTAGCGTCATTTTCTGGAAGCGCCAACCCACCTTGCCTCTCATTGTGACAATGATATGCAAGGTAGGCGTTCCCTTCCAAAACATGACGCCAGCCCCCAGCGCCGTATTTACCTCCCAACTCTGAAACGATGTGCACCTATGAGGCAGACCTAAGAAATGGCGCTAAGCCTGATTAGTGTTGAAATTTAACACCTGGTCTGACCAGGTATTAAAGTGCTAGTAAATGCCCACCCCAACCCCCAGCATCACTACCACCCACACCACAGGGACACTACGGAGGAGGGAGCCCATCCATTGTAAGTTTAAGTGTATGTGTGTCGTGTGCCACTTGGGGAACCTTATGTGGAGCCCCCGGCTGGCACTGGGTAAGTTGGGGTTGTCCTGGGGACACTGGTCCGCTGTGGTGGGCGTTGGGGTTGTGGTAATGAATCCTGTCTGTACTTAGACAGGAGTAATTTTTTGGCTGCTTGTGCAGATATTTTGCCGCTAATCAGCCTACTGCCATTTTTGACCCACCTGCGCCATTTCCCCTAATGCCATCCATCACCTGATAGCGTCTTTTTTTAACACACTAACCATTCTTCAGCGCCATTGTGTGTCTTTTTTTAAATATGGCACACTGATGGCGTTAGGGAATGGCATTAGCTTGCATAAAAAAATGACGCACAACTGCGCTAGGGCAGTAATGCATCATTTTTAATAAATATGGGCCTAAATGTGCCAATTAGGGGTATCTTAATTACAACAGGTATATTGAGGAGAGCCCAGGGACTTTACCACTGGTTAGCAGGAGTAAAATGTGTAGAGTCCTATAGCTAGTACAAATGAGTTCTGCAGCCGAAGGTGAGAAATCTGTGGTGACCCTGCAGAAAGGGTAAATTCCCAACATTAATGATTACATTATTCTATGGCCACTTAATTAATGGGTCTTTTAATTACCCAACTCAAGGTGACTTATTGTATTTAAATATTTAGTCAATCTAAATATATTTTATTCACATTACATCAGAAGACTGATATCAATACCAAGTAATATCACTAGACATAGATATGATACCGAAGAATTTATAAAAACATTAAAATTGCCATCATGTGAATGATGTCACAATAATTCTCAAACCATTCCTGACATCATTAAGCACAAAGTCTAGAACAGAAAATATTGCCTTCCGTTCTTTACGTCACAGTTCCTGAAGCCAATGATTATTTCAGAAGCGATGTTTTTTCATTCTAAAAGCATCATCAGTTTTATGGAAAAATATTGGGAAAGTTGTTCAAATCATCATTAGTGTACAGTGTTCCTGACTGCTCTTCCAGTGGAAGTCTGTTTTAAAGATTTTCAGAACATTTGGATTTCTACAATCTAAGACCATTGGGTCATCAGTAGTAACCAAGGGATAAAAACTTCTCCAGATCCACTCCTGTTTGCAGCTTCAGGCTAACAAAGTGACCCCAGGACAAGATCAAGAGACTTGCGATCAATGTCAATCCACAGGAATTATTGAACAACAAGGCTAATGCTTGAGGTCCTGTCAGAAAGAGAGGGAGATCAGTGTGTTCAACCACATGTGTTTCTAGAGGATAAAAACAGATGGGGCTCAAAATGATAAATAGCCTTCAACAAGTAAATCTCTCTGTTCTAATATTCCCTTTTAAAATGGAGACATTACAGCCTGTCATTCTTTTAGTCTTCCAGAGCAAATCATGATATCCTTGGATCTAGAGGATGTGATTCCAAGTCCTTCCTCAATGCATCTCAGTATTTAAAATGAATAAGAGCACTATTCAGAATGGATATTGGGAAGGTGTTATTTCCAGACTCTGGAATCGTCAGATTACATTGGCAGCTCTGGAAGCTGCTGGAGACAGAGTCAGCTCTTGCCTGATGCTGGCGGAGAGTTCAGGAATATATGTTAGACAAGATTGCTGTTTAATGTAATTGTATTTATATAGCACTTACTACCCCTGACGGGGCGTCAAAGTGCTTTTCATCGAGTAGCACGCTACTCTGGAACCCAAAAGGATTAGTGGTGAATTAGTATAGGGAAATATGAGTTAATTTGAGCGGTAGACATGTGAGTCTGTTAGTTGGATTGAGTAGAATAATGGAGGGATAGAAGAGGGAAGAATCTGGAAAGTGCTAATTTGGAGATCGTAGTAGTAAGATGAGGTTTGGGATGAGTAAAGGAGAGATGGAAGAGGAAAGAGTCTGTAGAAAGGGATTAGGAAGATCATAGTAGTAAAATGAGGTTTGGGCTGAGTTAAAGGAGAGATACATGAGGAAGTCTGGGATAGCATAGTAGTAAACTGAGGCTAGGGGTGAACCAGCAGGGATAGAAGAGGGAAGAGTCTAGGAAGGGTTATTTTAGAGACCATAGTGGTAGAATGAGGTTTAGGATGAGTCAGAGAGTGGAGATAGAGGATAGACTGAGAGAGGTATGGGGTGAGTCAGAGTAGTGCATTGGAGAGGGTGTTTTTATCTTGTACAGAATGACTAAAGTAATAAATACATAGATACATGATTGCATAGAAAGGGAATGTATGCATAAGGAAGATGATATATTGAGATTTAAAGTTGTATTATATAAGCACAGAGCTTTAAGTGTCGCAAAATTTGAAGGTAATTAATTTGTGTATTTTTTCTAACTCATTTTATTAATCTTTTCCTCAATGTTTCAATAGTGAAATGCTTGTAGATAAATAGATAGGATACCATTTACCTATTGTGATGGATGAATAAACATAGACTCATAAACATCTAATCAAACAACTTAAATAAAAACTATGCAATGACCTAAAAATATGTTAAGCATAGAATTTTATATACATATAAAAGTGGGTATAGTGTCTAATAGCCTGGTGCTTATCGCAGATGCGCTGGTACGCCACCAGCATCAGTCATAAAAAATATACAAACAATGGTTCATCTGTTGTGTGAAAAGATAATCCAAATCAATCATCCATCTCAACAAAAATGTCCATCCTTTATAATTCGATATATTTTGCAAAACATCACAGCCAATAATATCTTGAGTAATTGGTAACCATCAAATCCAACTTTTGCAAGAAAACATTACAGTTGAAGACTGTAGAACATCAGTCTTGAATTTATGCAGCAAAACACAACAGCCAACACGTGTTTCAAGACTCTGGCCCTCATTACGACCCTGGCAAATGGCGGTATTTCGGAGAAAAGTACTGCCAACAGGCTGGCAGTACTCCTCCCCAAAATATGACATTGGCGGTTTGGCCCAAGCCAAGCTGCCAATGCACCACTCCGTCCGCCAGGGCGGTAACAGCCGCCGGGCTGGAGACTATAGACTCCAGCCAGGCAGCCGTCACTGTCCCACCCGCAGCATTATGACCCTGCCTACCGCCATGGTTTTCATGGCTTCTTTACCGCCACGACAACCATGGCAGTAGGCACTATCAGTGACAGGGAATTTCGTCCCTGTCACTGATAGGGGTCTCCCCCGCCTCTCTCCCCAGAGTCCTCCCCCACACTTCCCCTCCCACTCCAGACCCCCACGTCAGACACTCACATTCATGCACCATCATACACATGCATACACACCCTCATACCCACATTCACCCATGCATGTACACATCCATTCACACACACATCTCCACACACTTACATACATACAAGCACCCACGCATTCACACAACACAACATACATGCACACTCACAACCATGAATGCACACACGCATTCCACACGCCACACACCCATATGCACGCACACACAAACATACACCCACACCCCCACACACACACAACACCCCCCACCAACCCCCCCTGTCAGCGCACCTGACTTACCTGATTGCAGGGGGTCCTCCGGCAGAAGATGGGATGGGGTGCTGCTGCCAGCACCACCGTCCACCAGCAGAACACCGCCAGGCCGTATCATGTGTCGGTTTACTGGCGTGGCGCTGCTGCCACCTTACCGCCATCCGCCGCCATGGCCACAGCCGGAATTCCGCCATCCTTCTGGCGGAATTCTGGCTACGGTCATAATATGGTGGATGGCAGGTAGCCTCGGCGACGGTCTTTTGATGGCCGTCGCCACGGCGGGAGGTGGTCAATACCGCTGTTGTCATAATGAGGGCCTCTGTCTCTTCTTCAGGGCTGTATCCTACTACACAAAATAAGTCAGGTAAAACGAAAATTAACTAAGAACATGTCAAATTGCTATTAGGCACTTCTGTTGACATCAAATATAAAAAAACAAACTTAACATACTAAAAATGTAATACAATGGCATCTTAGCTCCGATACCAAAGGCTGTTCCTTCATCTTTCATTCAAATAACAACATGAATCTTAGATTGTAATTTGACAGAGCTCTTGATGCCAAATCAATCTGATCATTACATATAAATAAAGAAACAAATTATACCATACATCATGTAGTCTATGTATAAGTCACATGATCCAAAGAGAGTTCCCCCTCAAAATCCTCTCATACAATACATAGTCTCGTACAGCTAGACAATTAAAAGGAAAATAAAAAAACGTTGCAAATGGAAACAATTAAAATGTATGACTTGCCAAAGGAAATCCCCCATAAGTAAGATTTCTCATGGTCAACAGAACCTCGCTCCTACCTTGTCCTTTTTCGGTCTAATCTGGATCTTCCAACACATTCACTGTTCCAAATATGATTTGAGGTCCAAACGCTGACTTAAACCATAAAGAACTGCAACGAAACAAAACATTCACAATGTGACATTCTCTACATACTTTCCACATAAATGGGAGGCACTACTTTCATACTGCCTTCGTCACCACCAACCTCAAAAATGGTCAGGACTAAATCCTTGAAAAGCTAACAAACCTGTTACTTCACAGTTAAAAAGGTTAGCCCCTGCACCTTCTCCAAAGAACTCATTTTCTGTGCCCAGTATTAAACACTACATAAATTAACGCTGTAATTTCTACCATCCCAATCTGATTATAAACAAATACCTCATAACCCAAGCAACTTTAATCCGAAATCTTCCTTCAGTTGAACCAGCATATATATATATATATATATATATATATATATATATATATATATATATATATATATATATATATATATATATATATCAAACCATAAGTAATATACATATGAGTTAAGCAGGCCTAAGGAGTATGAATATATTTTAAGATAAAACATACTTATTATACATATTTGTCAAAGAAATACACATATCTAGATATATACATATAATCAAATTATGAATGTTTACATACAGAGGGATATGCTATACATTGCTGTTTGAGTACAGTGGTTATGTAGGAAGGAGCCAGCCCATTGAGTAGTTTTCTGAAGATAGGATAGTTATCTGTGGATCTTGTAATTGATGGTAATACATTTCGTAGTTTAGCTGCTTGAACAGAAAATGATGTACCACCTATTGCCTTGTTCTTGTATGATGGGGTTTTGAGGCAATCTTGAGCAGAGGTTCCTTTGTTGAATGTATTTGGTGATTTTATTCCTGATGAAAGGCGGTCCTGTTCCATGTATTACTTTGTGGGTGATACAAAGTTGGATCTCCTGGCAACTGGTAACCAATGCAGGACCCTCAAGGCAGGGAAGATGTGGGTTTGTGGCTTTACATGTAGGAGTAGTCTGGCAGCAGAGTTCTGAATCTGTTGTAGTCTTTTCATAGTAGATAGAGCTGATCCGTGGTAGGGGCTGTTGGCAGAATCTGGTATAAGCAGTTCAGGAGAGATAGCAGCCTGGACCCTGTGTGGAAATCCCAGGTCGGGAAATATGTGTTGCATAGTTTTTTTGGTGATGAAGCTTGATCTTGCTAATTTGTCCACTTGGGCTTTCATTGTTCACTTGGAGTCCACAGTAATTCCAAGGATACTTACTTCCTTAGGTACTTTAAGAGGTGGTCACAGATTTTCAGGCCAGGCGCAGAGTGGGTTATAATTTTTTCAGTTGCCACATGTGAGTATTTCCGTTTTGGAAGCATTTCGTTTGAAATGGCTCTATGTCTTCCACTGATCAATGGCTCTGAGGCAACTGAAGATTTGTGAGTTTTCAATGCCTTTGGAGATTTCCAGATTAAGAGGGATTTGTGTGTCATCTGCACAGTTGTAGCATGTGAGCTGAAATTCATTGATCACTGCTGATAATGACTTCTTGTAGAAGTTGAAAGACATAGGTGAGATGATTTAGCCTTGCAGGACCCCTGCTTTTGTGAAGTATGGTTTGGGTGAGAATGGGGGACTATGGATAACATTTGTTTTGTTTTGAAGGTAGGACGTGATCCAGTCAAGAACAGACCCCTCTATTCCGGCTTCGTAGAGTCTTTTTATTAGGGTGTCATGGTCAACTGTGTCAAAGGCAGCTGAAAGGTCCAAGAAGAAAAGTAGTGCAGCAACTCCATTGTAGTCTACTGTATTTTTAAGGTCATCCCAGATGCTGCCGAGGGCAGATTCTGTACCTCTTCCTGGGTGGAATCCAGTTTGGTAGTCTGAAAGTATGGAGTTGTCTTCAATGAATTGTGACATCTGGATGAATGCTGGTCTTTGCACAGAAAAGGTCCATTTGTATTTGGTCTGTAGTTTTTGGGGTCATGTGGGTCCCGGTTTGTTTTCCTTAATAATGGGCGTATGTATGCCTTTTTATGTCTTCTGGAAAGATTCACGTAGTTAAAGAATTATTGAAGATACTTCTTACTGGTATGGCAGCAGAGGTAGATCAAAGAATGTTCTTGAAAATGTGTGGTAGAGAAGGGTCAGAAGGGCAGCTGGAAGGCCTGCTTTCTTTGACCAGATCCATAAATTCACTTTGTGATATTTCTTTGAATAAATGCAGAGGCTGGGTTGGCTTACTCTTGGAGGGCATTTTTGGAAATAGGTTGGTGCTGGTAGTTTGTCTTTGTTTTAAATAGTAGTCCAATCAATATGTCTGCTTTGGTTGTGGAATGATTTGCTAGTTTGTCTGTGAATTCTTGAGAAATTGGGTGGGTTCCTTCTGTGCACTTAGGTTTACAAAATTCAGTGAGAAATGTATAAAATTATTTATTTACAAAATTAGCATTTTGAATTCTGTGTGAATAGTACCTTTTTAAACTTTTTGATTGTAGATTTGTATATTCTGTTAAGTTTGTGTAGGTGAAGTTTGTGTTGATTGCTGTTTGTTTTGAGCCACGTTTGTTGCAGCTTTCTGATTTATTGTTTTATCTTTTTCAGTTCTGTATTTCTCCAAGACGCTTGCTTACTTTTTTCCTATTTTGTTGTTCTTAGTGGCATTAGGATATTGAAAGCTTCCTGCAGCCACTCAATGTTTTTGAACAGAATTTGTTGTGTCTACATAGGTGTTGGCTGTTAGGTGTCTTTCTAAGTATTCAAAATTTAGTTTGTTATGTGGTGGATAGGTGGATGCAAGTGTTCATTCCCCAAGCCTCTAGAGTATTCTATATTTACATTTGACTGAAGCTGTTTTTTCTCTTTGTTGTAGACACCAACCCTATTTGTTCAGACCAGGGCCAGATTACACCTAGGCATGGTGACCAAACACATTCTAAAATATTGGAACCCTGCCTCTCTTTTCCTAGAAATTCCAATCCCTGGAGTGCAGAGGTACACAAGGAGTTGATGACTCCCATGAATGTGTCATGGAGTGAGACTTTGAATCATCCAGATTGTGTTATCTTTATTACAGATGCCTGTGGTCTGGGAAGCCATTCTGGGAAACCTCTCTACTCAGGGCTGCTGGGTAAAGGCAGTGGCAAGCAATTCTTTGAAATGGGAAGAGTTAATAGCTATTCTCTTGCATCTCATAACATTTGTGTTATTTCTCAAAGGACAGTCACTGGTTTCAAGGACAGATAACACAGTTTTCAAGGCTTATTTAAACCATTAGGTAAGGAACAAGATCAAAGTCTCTTGCCTCAATGGCAATGCAGATTTGTTTCTGGGCAGACGATTATCTTTCAGCCGCCAGAGCGATACACGTCAGCAGGGTATCCCATGATTTGTGTTTTTCCCTTCTATTAGAACTTTGGTAATTCTCAGGAGATTTTCCTCCCAGATGTAGGAAGTTGATGAAAAATGGCACTTGTACCACTGGTGAAGACAACTATTGTAACCAATGGGAAGGGTCAGGCTAGCAGTAAATCAGCCTATTCATCCCGTCAATGACCTGCCTAGGTGAAAAGCAAATGTTGGCAGTGGTGTAACAAAGCCCCCTGCAGGCCCTGCAGTGGGAGGGGGCCTCAGCACAGTATCCTGGCCTGAGAGCTCCTAGTGAGTCCAGAGAGGGGCCCCCTCCATGTACTTTGCAGCCCCCCCCCAAGTTTTGATACGCCAGTGAATTCTGCATGCAATTCTTCACCAATGGGTGTTACCTCCCAGACGGAACATTTTCTGTTTGCGTCAGCCAAGGTAAATATTACGCATGAGTGATTAAAACAGCATTCTGCTGAGCACAATTATATATTAAATGAAATGGGTGCAATCCCTGATTCCTTAAGCATGTTGCTTGATGATATAAAATGGCAAACGTGTTTTTGGTCTGGTGTTACGCATGACCTTTTGAGCATACCTAAAGTATCCGTATGAAATACTTATACGAGCTTTTAGCCTCTTCAGTCTTTGGTCTGTTGTTGTGCCATTCACATATTTCTTCCACCTACTATAGCATACAGCATCGGCCAGTAAATCAGTCTTCTGTGAGTGATTACATTTTTCTCTTTCACAAGGAGCACATGCATACTCAAAGTTGTTCCCTTTACTGTTAGGGACTGCTATGGCAATATGAGTTTTTTGTGATATAAATATTTTTGCTTTTACCCAATTTTTTTTTTTAGATTGTTGAGCACCTGACAGATCTACTAAAAATAAAGTTATCTAAAAACCATGACAAAATAAAACAAGCACTGACCAAGCCAAAAGTCAGGTAGTCAGCATTGTACACGTTGGCTTTGCCAATGCTTGCTTTTTATGCGATGAAAGGTTAGTTGATAATGTAATTCTCGTGTCCCTTGATGCTCATCAAATGATCGTGCCCCTGGTTTCAGCTGTCTCGGATGTCTTTGTGAAATGTTTATTTATTAGATTAATGTCTCAGAGTTTATGGCTGTAAAATGCAAACATCAAGGTCATCAAACATTGTGGCATCCTACCAATGATGCTGTAAGCAGTTACTCACAGTTTCTTAGAAAGAAACAGGACACTGACGTGTTTTCCATAATTTGCTACGTAATCCGGATGCAAATCTGACTTTAATCATGATGCAGTGTATTCCTAAGTACTTCAGGAACAAGACATTGACCTAGGAAGCCTCTGATGCACCCTGCATGCCTGTATCCAAAACCTGAGTGGGCGGTTTCATAATGGAACCTGGGCACAGGCCCAGTTCAGAGGACAATGATAAAGACATTTAATGCTTCCTCGCAAGTGGTCTGGCAACAATAAAATTAGGGGTAACAGTATTTATGACCTTATTAAAAAAAATATGTATGTAGTGATCATGACCAGTATTGTCATTGACTGTTATTGTGTGCAAAGTGCTAGATAATTGTCAAGAGTTTAATATTGTTAATGGTTTCAACCAGGAGACTATCAATTAGAAATTGATAAATTATGTTTGATAGCTGATATAGTATAGTCATTAATTTATTTCTAGAACGCAACCCAATTCTTTAAATTGGCAAACTTTACACATTACTTGACGGCAGCAATTTTTTTATAAAGATCAGTCATTGGGTGATTGATGAAGAATACAACACATTGATGTACATTACATGTTATATGTATCACATATAACCACCTTTTTAACATTGCACTGACTTACAATGTCAGTTACCGGGAGATGCCATGGCTTGCCCGGGTTCCACAATGATTGTGCAAAAGCCGGGATTAGAACCAGGCTTCATTTTCTTTGATTGGCCACATAACTGTTACACCTCAAATCCTTCCTCTCTAGCATTGGTATTAAAGTAGTTTCACCTGGGTCAAGATTTTCCAGCATGCTTCATATTCAGTTTTTCTTCAAAGGAGTGTGTGAATTGCTGTGCAATGCATGTTGAGCTAAGTGTGGAACACTCATGCTGTTGAAAGCAACATCGGCTGTTCCACATCTTATGACCTACTTCTTCACTGAGCCCTTGTCCCTGCACGTGTCCTTGTCCCTTCTCGCAGGTTCTTCTGAGCACATTATTTCCTAGTGCCAAAGCACACCCATCTTTGAAATGGAGCCAGAGAGGAGCACCTATTAGTATTCTATGACCTCTGTTGGAAAGGAGCAACATGCAGGAGAGAAAGATGCTCCAGATATACCACTTTGTCACTGACCGGCAGCCTTGCTGGCTTCCTGCATCTCCCACTTATCTAAAACAGCATAGGAATGTCAGGGCGACCTGCTGCAGTAATCTTCATTCAACTCAGGGTAGCACTTAGGATGTTTGACCAGCACCATCCATTTTGGGAGACTGACTTAATGGCTTTCTGGATAGTGGTGGTGATCTGGAAGCAAGGAATGCTCCACTATATTCTTCTGGCAGTTAGAAGGGACAACCCAATACGCCCTTGTGAGCTTGGGTATGAATGAGATAAGGTAAAGGTGTGATGACGCAGAAAAAGAAGGTCCGATATATATTCATGTATACCGTGTAATCAATACATATAATGAAGTGTGATTTTAATAAAGAAATAATGTACGAGGGAAATTGTGCCCTCAGGGTAGTTCGCCATCATTATAAACGAGCTTTATTAATCACGAAGTATTAAAAATGTAGTAATCCGTCATAATCGCAAATGTATGCCATGATTTCTTGTTTGAAAACTGTTTTGCTTAGCTTAAATTTAGTACAGGCTTTGGCCTAGTTGCTTGGTTTCAAATTCTAACTGCGTGATTTTTTTCCTTGAACTAATGAAACATATATTCTTGCTTGAAGTTGTATTTTTCCAGTAGAAACTGGCTGGTACACTTATCTCCAAGGTTTCGTGCTAGGCCGGTTACATCTCCTTTGATACAAGGTCAGTCTCTGCAGGTGCGGACAATGAAGGTACAGATAGTAAAATAATTGGCAAACCATGATACAATTTGTGTTCCAAGGCTCCAAGGACAGTGTATGCATAAATGGGCGCTAGTAAAAGACAATTTTTGATTGGACAATTTGAAGCCAACCTATGAACCCTCCAATGGAAGACCCTACAGAATTTGGAATGTTTCTTACTTAAACCCACCGGACAAAGAGAAGTCAGCCATTTTCCTCGATTCCAGTTTGAAGCCTGATGCCAGACTCCATTTTGGACGACACCCTGATGCCCTTTTCTCTATCTTAGAGAAAGAGACTTTAAGAATTCTCACCCTAGAGACTTTAACTTTGATTTGCCCCCCCATCTTGCCCATGCAGTAACTTTGCCCCATTCTCCTTGCCGTTGCAAGGAAGCTTGCCCTTAAACTTTGCCCCTTTGAAACTTGCCCCATGCTGATCAACCGGTACCTGAAGGACGAAGACTTTTCTTGAATGCTGATTGTATTTGGTAAATATGAAAGGATAAATGTATTATGCATTGTGTTTTTCCTTTTAGGTACCAACTGCTATTTTGATAGGGTCCTAGCTAGAAGTTTTCCAAATTTGTGTTGACTAAATTCGTTTTGCATGAAGTCCCACATGCCAATGCTAATTGGAGGTTAGTCGAGGTATTCATTCAATGTATCATGAAGAATTGAAATCTTGTTATGCTGACCGAATGTATGCAATTAGTCAAATACAGTTAGTCACATTAGTGATTTGCATTGCTATAACAGAGTGTATTATTATCCAGATTTTACGTAGATTGCGTTTCTTCCGCCGTTATGGACAGCTAGTAATGTTCATATACATATATCAATTGGTTTTGAGACATATATGCATCGTGCTAGCTTTGTTAATATAGGGAAATAAATTCACTAACTTTTAATAAACTGGTGTGGTTATTCATGACTGAAAGGTCATGGTGCGCCGACATACCAACTGTTATTGATTTCTGATGTGTTATATTGATCAATTAATTGAGTATTAATTACCGATTTCAGTAGTTATTGGTTATTGATCTGAGTGACTCGACTAATGAGGATGAGGAGAGCCCGACTCGGTTAAAAGATTCACCGACCTCCTACGTGTCCAGGTACAGGTAATTTATAAGGGCTGGACGCGGTATCAGTAGATGGTAGCAGAGATTGATGGTTTAGCCCTTTGGGACCCCATCCGAACAATAGACAGAGTCAGGTTAGAATTTTCTTTGATAAAACAAGTTGGAGAGATGATGATGCCCTAAGTCCCCAATGACTTTCCCGGGATCTCGGAGCTTGCGAATGAGGAACATGGAGGTATGAGAATGGTCTCAGCATTTCTAGTGACGGTATGAGTGAAGTTAGGGTTTCGCGCTTGCACAGCTTATCGCCGCAGATTAATTGAGAAGTTTGTGAGGATTTAAGGGGTTAAAAGATATTAGAGGACTGTTCCTCCAAAGGTGTGAGAGTAGGGAAGTCGTCGAACTTCACGTGTGTGTAGCGCTTTGAGCAGAAAAATTGTCCACGTGGTTGTTGATGTTGAGACGGGCCCTGCGAGGTCAAGAGACTCCGGAGTATGTTGAAAAGTGTATGTGACACTTGTTTGATGTTGTGATCTGGTCGGTTTAATAGGTTGATCGGGCGTGGGCAACAAGTCGGTATGAATGTTGCAGAGTGAAAGAAAACTTCGACTTTGAGATTTGACGAATTCTAAAGTGCACTAGAATAGTTCATTGATCAGTTGAGAGTAAAGTTTGCGGGTCAAATTTTGCTTGCGAAAGTGGGAAACCGAGAAAGATGGAATAACTGCCGAGGCTAGTGAAAAATCCCTAAGGTTTCTGAAGCGATTGTATTACCTTTCCTGTAGTAAACCGACAGATCTGTTTTATTCTTTTGGTTAAGTGCTCGCGTTATATTGCCGAAATTAGTTTATGAGTGAAGCCGAATGAAAAGAGGACAAGCCGCGGGACTTTGTCAGCCGCAGTGTGTGAGTGTGACGTCACTAGGAGCCGCGCTGGGATAGGTCGGTTGGTGAGAAGGGTCGCGCACGGATTGGACGCAGTCCGTGAAGCGCAATCGGAAGGGAAAAGGCAAGCGAAGAGTATTCCGGGAATTAAAGTCACTTATTGATTACATATTTTAGAAAAACAAAAGACGGAAAGATGAAATTTTTTCATAGCATTTAAGAGTGCCATGAGGGGAGATGTTTATATTAAAGCAAATGTAGGAGAAGAAACACCGCCTGAGGGTACACCAGCTTACATCGTCATTGAAGAAAAGGGTGTAGCGCCATGTCTATGGTTAAAACAATGGTGCAAATTAACAGAGAAACATGGAAGTGTAGCGTTCCCTATCCACAGGTCGTTTAATTTAAGGGTTTTAGAAAATCTGAGATTTGCGCTATACGACATGAAAGTACCCCCAAGGCCAGCACAGTTTGAGGCATTAGCAATTTGGGAGCTAATAGCTAGAAACCAACAACAAAAGAAATTTGAGACAAGAATAAGAAAAGTAGAAAAGACACTAGCGGATGCTAGATGGGACAGCACACAAAAGGTTTGGAGATCAGACGTATTGCAGGGAATTAAATTGTTTCCAGCGATTGCCGAGGAAGCGGAGACGGAAGGAAGGAAAGCCACCTGTAAGACAAACAGGAGTCAGTCCAGAGAGGGAGAGAGCAATAGAAACTCGAAAAGGGGAGACGAGTCAGATGATGAGGAGTTCATTATACAATTGCTGAATGATCGCCCACCGCCATATGTGGAAAGCGAAAAAGGCTCAAGCATTAGTACTGCCCCTCCAGAACCAATACAGGGTAATGTAACACCAAATTTGAGAATATCTCAGAGGCCGAGCAGCTCTGACATGCCTTTCTCACCACGAATACCACGGATTCAGAGAATGTACCCAGACGTGCCAACATTGAAACCTGCTGATAACTATCAGCCACAGGTTCAAAGGCACTGTTGCGATGAGCATAATGTGGGAATGACTTCCGATTCAAAGGCGCAAGGAGGACAAAACTATCAGAGACCGACATTGATTCAAGCTGAATCAACACAGTTCTCGATGCCCCAAAAGCAGACACAAGAAGTGCGAGTAGTAGAAAGCCAGTTAGGTATGCCAGCAATGATGAACCACAATGTGGGGATTAACATGCCACAGAATTCGGGGAACAGACAGAATCCAGACGCGATATCTCTACCTATCACTGTAGGTCCACCAGTACCACTGTACATAAAGGCAAATTCAAGCACCAGCGACCAAGGGTTAATGATACAGAATGGGACAGGGAGGAGATGCATAGAAACCACTCCAGAGACAACTCCGATAGCGGCACTGCCAAATGGATCTGGGTCCTTGTCGGAATTTAGTCCAATTCCAATTTGTGCTCCGTCAACTGTGGTAAGGTCACATCCACCACTATTAGTACCGTTAACCTCACAGACTGAAACATTACAGAAACCGTCAATGGCAGTTGATGTAACTGCTACATTGATGGGACTGAACGCGCAACAGTTAACACAATGGTTCAACAGCCTGAACTCCCCACAGAGTACATCAAGCGGGAAGGGAGAAGAATACCTGAATAAAATAAGGTTGGGTATGGAGGCAGATGAACTGGTAGAGGGAACAATGGGTTTGAACAGATTAGAATCATACACAGAGGAAGAACTAAGATACATGTGCCCTAGGATTACAAGAGAAGTGAGCAACATACATAAGAAGTTACAAGAAATTGCAGACAGAAACGAGATCGATATAGGTAAGACCAAACACCTGAGCAGAAGTTACAGGTTAGACTTTGAGACAAAAGATTTTGAACACATGAGATCCGCAGGGATGAAAACACACCTTAAAGAGATACTGCAGAGTGCACAGGTTTGGAGATGTTTAGACAAGTGGGAAAGCAGGTGGGTTAAGAAAAAGGACAAAAAGAAAGAAAATACTTCAGAACGAAGTGAGAAAAAACAACAGAATGACGATCTGATAACCATGTTACCAATGAGAGAGACAGCAGGGGGAAAACTTGTACATGTACCATGGCACAGGTGCGATATTCAATCCTTTACGGATGACTTTCCCAAATTAAGAGAGAAGCCGATTGAGTGGTATCAACAAACGGATAGATTTGTGAAACTCGCGAAGTGTCTCTGGGAAGACCTGAATACCTTATTTGAAATTGTGGTTCCGGCTGATTTGTGGGAAGATTGTAAAAGGGCTGTAGGTTGGCCAACGAGTGAACCAGAGAGAGATAGGGACACAGGTGCGCCATCACCTACGGTAATGAGTTTGTACCACAAGGTGATCGAGCACTTGAAAACCAAGGTTGCGTCGAAAAATGTGGATTGGCAGAGGATTGACAGAACAGTTCAAGAGGTTAAAGAGTCTATACATGTGTACTACGAGAGATTGTTGAAGGCGTTTAAAAATTACAGTGGCACGGAAACGACTGAGCCAAAGGACATGCTCCATTTTGTGTTCAGGTTTGTGGAAGGGCTGAGACCCGAAATTAGCCAGATGATTAAATCGCATTTGATTTGTTGGCAGTCAAAGTCGATCGATGAAGTGTTGAATTATGCAAAATACTGCAGTGATGAGATTGAGACAAAGCAGAAAAGATTGAAGGAAAAGGTGATGGTGATGCAGCTCAGAGCAGCTCAGACAGGTTTACAAGGTTTGCAAGGTTTTCAACAACAGATGCCGCAGCAGCAGCAACAGGGAAATGCTATGTTTCAGCCACAGATGAGAGGCAGAGGCCGAGGAGGTTTTGTGAATAATGGTCCTGATTTGAATACCGTTATGATTCCAAATGGTATACAGGCAATGAAGAAGGTGATGCCATGTCACACGTGCGGAATTGTCGGGCATTGGAAACGGGAGTGCCCAATGATGGTGCAGGAAGGTGTAGGTCAGCAAAACAATGATGTCAATGCATTTCAGACTATGAGAGGACCGAAACTGAGAGGTCCGAACCCAAATTTTCAAAACAATATAAACCAGATGCAGGGTCTACAACCCATGCAACCGCAGCAGGTGCAAATGCCTCGTGTGCAAATGACACAATTGCAGCCAATGCAACAGCAGTTTCCTATGGTACCTAATCAGCAAATGCAAATACCCTTAGCACCAATGAATCAGCAGCAAGCAATGCTTCCTCAACAGGTCGCGGGTCAGGGAATGAGTCAAAGTGACACAGTACACCAATTCCCACTACACAGCGAGAATGGAATAAACGATGCATGGGAGAATGAAAGTTCAGATGAGGAGGGAAATTGTGTTCTTGCAGCATCTTTTTAAGTTGATCAAAAGGGTCCATATGTGGAGGGAAGAGTTATGGGTCATCGCGTTTCATTCTTGGTTGACACAGGAGCTACATGTTCCACTGTTAGGAGCATTGAAGTGCCAAATTTGCCACTTTCAGGGAGAACAGTTCAAGTAGTGGGAGTAGCAAACAGGTACCTGACGAACCCAATCACAGATCCAGTACAAGTCAGAATTGGTAACTATCAAGGGTCACATAATTTTGTGGTATGTGACTCAAGCCCGATATCACTGTTAGGGAGAGACCTATTGTGCAAATTGGGATGTTCGATTATGTGTTCGAACAATGGAATTAGAATTCAGACGAGCAGTGACGGGGAAGAAGAGGACAGTGTAGAAGGGGATGAGATGGAGACTGTCGATGAAGAGTATCCTCTGATTACCCTTTTTCCAATGACCACTGAAGCAGATTTTCCAGCTGAGTTACAGGAAACAGTCGGAAAAGAAGTGTGGGATATGACAGGAAAAGAGGTGGGATTGGTGAAAGGAGTGGAACCAGTGAAAGTGACCGTAAAACCCAATGTAACCTTTCCCCAGACCCCACAATACCATATGGCCCAAGACACCCTCATGAAAGTCGCCCAACTCATTGATGAGTTTGTAAAGCAGGGAGTACTGAAAGAAGTGTTAAGCAGTCCATGTAATTCACCAATTATGGGACTAATAAAGCCAAGTGGAAAGGTCCGAATTGTGCAGGACTTGAGGAAAATAAATGACATAATAATTAAATGCTGCCCTGTAGTACCAAATCCAGCTGTGATAATGTTTCAAGTCCCTTGCGATGCCGAGTGGTTCTCAGTCATCGACTTGTCACAAGCATTCTTTTTGGTGCCTCTTCATGAGGACAGCCAATTTCTCTTTTATTTCAAATTCTTAGACAGAGTCTACAGTTGGTGTCGAATTCCTCAAGGGTTTTCGGAGTCACCGTCAATTTTCAATCAGATTCTAAAGAAAGATTTGGAAGCGTTGGAATTGCCATTCGAGTCAACCCTAGTACAGTACATTGACGACTTACTGATTGCATCCAAGACAGAAAGTGACTGCACAGCCGACACCATTGCCCTATTGAACCATTTGGGAAGGAATGGACACAAGGTGTCTCCTTCAAAATTACAGTTCTGTCAGAAGAAAGTGAAATATTTGGGTCACCAAATAGAGAAAGGGTCACGAAAAATTATGAAGGAAAGAATAACAAGTGTACTTCAAATGAGTCCTCCAAAGACGAGGAGGGAGGTGAGGAAGTTTTTGGGAATGGTGAGTTACTGTCGCCAATGGATTCCCAACTTCTCAACCCTAGCAAAACCTTTACTGAAACTGACCCAGAAGGATGCATTGGATGAAATTGAACTGAAAGGAGAAGAGATGGATGCTTTTATTGAATTGAAAGAATGCATGTGCAGGGCTCCAGCTTTAGGTATGCCTGACTACACAAAGCCTTTCACATTGTTTTGTCATGAACGTGATGCATGTTCCTTGTCTGTCTTGACCCAAGCCCATGGTGGCGTAAACAGACCAGTAGCGTATTTTTCAGCTACTTTGGATCCGGTCGCAGCAGCACTGCCAGGGTGCTTGCGCGCCGTAGCCGCAGTTGGTATCAGCCTCACTCAGAGTGAAGGAATAGTGATGGGACACCCTTTAACAGTCATGGTCCCTCACTCAGTTGAGATACTTTTGACACGTTCCCGAACACAGCACATGACTGGTGCTAGACTCACAAGGTACGAAACAATAATTCTGGGATCACCTAATGTGCAGCTGAAAAGGTGCACTACGTTGAATCCAGCAACCTTGTTTCCCAGTGAAAATGCTGAAATTGAGAACGCTGAAGACATCGAGCACGACTGTCTTCAGGTGACTGAATTTTGCACCAAACCAAGACCTGATATCAAAGATACCTGATTGGAAGAAAATGATCAAATTATTTTTGTCGATGGTTCATGTTTAAGAGATGCACTGGGTGTATTGAAAGCAGGGTACGCTGTATGCACAGTAACAGGTGTTTTGGAAGCATCTTGGCTTCAAGGAGTTTACTCTGCACAAGTAGCAGAATTGGTAGCCCTTACTAGAGCTTGCCAACTATCTGCATTGATGAAAGTTACCATTTACACTGACAGCCAGTACGGGTTTGGAATAGTGCATGATTTCGGACAATTGTGGTCACAGAGAGGCTTCATGACCTCTTCAGGATCGCCAGTGAAAAATGGCGAAAGAATAAAAGAATTGTTACGTGCCATCCAACTACCAGGAGAAGTAGCAGTGGTAAAATGCAGTGCACATTCGAAGGGACAAGATTATGTTTCTCTGGGAAATGGATATGCGGATCAAGTCGCAAGGTTTTGCGGATTGAACTGTATATTGCTTAGGGATGAATGGAATTTGATAAGTGAACCAGAACTCGAACCAAGCGAAATATTTGCTCTAAAGGTGATAGATACGATGGAAGAATTGAAATCCCTACAGAATGATGTCATTGAGGATGAGAAACTCTCGTGGACCAAATCACAATGTGTAAAGAGACTAGATGAATTATGGGTTTCAAGTGAAGGGAAATTCGTTCTTCCAAATAGCCTTTTGACACAGATAGCCAGATTTTACCATGGACAAGCTCATCTTGGGAGGGATGCCATGATTAGGTTGTTTAAAACTGATTGGTTTAACCCCAAATTCCGTCACGTTGCTGAAGCAGTTTGCCACCGTTGCGTCATTTGCCAACAGATGAACGCAGGGAAGGGAACCGTAGTAAATTTGAGCCACATTGGAAGAGCAGGGGGTCCATTCAGCAGGATGCAAATGGACTTCATTGAGATGCCTGTGCATGGAGGCTTGAAGTATGTGTTGGTGGTTGTGTGCATTTTTAGTCACTGGATTGAAGCATACCCTACACGCAGAAATGACAGTCTCACAGTTGCAAAACTACTCTTGAGAGAGTTAATACCACGTTTCGGATTCCCGATCTCTTTAGAATCAGATAGGGGAAGTCACTTCAATAATGAAGTAATAAAATTGCTTTGTGCAGCACTGAACATTGAGCAAAAGCTGCATTGTAGCTACCGCCCTGAAGCATCAGGTTTAGTGGAGCAAATGAATGGCACATTGAAATCAAGAATGGCGAAAATATGCGCATCAACAAACTTGAAATGGCCTGACGTATTGCCTTTGGTACTAATGTCAATGAGAAACACCCCTGACAGAAAGACTGGACTGTCCCCACACGAGATTCTCATGGGCAGAGCTATGAGACTTCCAGCAGTTCCTGCAAATGCGCTTTTGAATATTACAGATGATATGGTGTTAGACTACTGCAAAGGTCTAGCTGATGTGGTTCGATCTTTCTCTCACCAGGTGGAGGCAACCACCTTGCCACCGATCCAAGGTCCAGGACACGCCCTGAAAGCAGGTGACTGGGTCGTGATAAAGAAGCATGTGAGGAAGCCGTGTTTGGAACCCCGTTGGAAAGGACCTTTCCAAGTGATTTTGACGACTACCACAGCTGTGAAGTGTGCGGGAGTTCCCAACTGGATTCACGCCAGTCACACAAAGAGGGTGTTGTGTCCCACAGATGAGGAAGTTGAAGCGCTGAAGTTACCAGTACCTGATAACAAAGTACCAAGCGCTGAGGCAGAGCGAAACAGAACTAGAAGCGAACAGGCAGAAATAGAGGAGGGAGAAATATTCTCTGAGGACGAAGCAACTGATTCACTTGGGGAAGACCAAGGAGGAGCCTCAGACAGCGACGAAGCAGCTGAAGGTAACAAAGAGCCTGAAGCATCTGAAAGTGACAAAGAGCCTGAAGAAAGTAACGGTGACAAAGGGCTCGAAACAGGTGAAGAAGTAGGAGAGCCTGATCAGAGGAGGGCTTTCCCAGAAGCAGACGATACAGAAAAAGAAAAGGAAAACCTGATTGACTCCCCAGAAGGAGGGGACAAGGCAGAACAGAACGAAGCTGCTCAAATTCCTTCAGAAGAGATTCCAGGTCCATCAAATGGACACAGTGCAAAAAGAAGACCAAGTATATCGCCAGTAAAATTAAGAACTAGAGAAACGTTGAACGACAGTGAAGGGCCAAGAGTGAAAGAGAAAAGAAAGGAAGTGTCTGTTGTAGTACCAACACCAAGTGAAGAAAAGGACTTGGCCAAAGAGGAAAGTACCAATGAGAAAGAATCAAAGAGAGATGAAAAATTGAAAAGAAAAAGGATACCAAGCAGGAGGTATTCCGGTCCGGAGTGGGCGTACGTAGCCAATAACGATTGGTCAGACGAATTTGTATCCCTCAGTCTTGAGAACGAAGAGGCAGAACTTCATTTTGGAAGTAAAAACTTTATGGACTCTGTTGATTGAAACCATTGATCACTTGATTGACTTTTCAACCGGCTAAGACATTGCTAACTCGACATTGCTAACTTGATTGACTTTTCAACCGGCTAAGACATTGCTAACTTGCCGATTTTGAGACAACGCTGCTAACCGATAAGAGACTAAGCTGCTAAAGAAACTGTGTGAACATTGAACTCGTTCAGCTTTGTAAATACCTGCAAACACGCTTTGATAAAGTGTCTTCAACTTTCTGATTCTATACAGATCATGACTAGCTTCACTACAGAGGGGCGTCAAATGAAGTATTGTAAATACATGTGTATAGGCTTAATAACCGCATGCGTACTAATAATCGTAGCAATAGTTCTTGGAATGCATGGTAAAAGTGAGAGTGAGACGAATGATGCTTCTACTTCTAAACCTATTATCGTTACTGAACTAACAGCTCTGAAGAGACTCGAGCAAGACGAGAGACACTTGCATGATCAGAAGGAACTTTCATCTAACGTTTTCTATCGCTTACTGAGTGAGTATGTTGAGAACATGGATGCGAAAGATTGTTATGTGTGTACACAAACACCTACCTCAGTAGTGGAAGGGGTAACGTATCACAGCATGCCTCTTACGTATGGAATTACATGTAGTATAGTAGCTTCCAGATTTTATGCTCAAAAAGACATTCACTATTTCTATACTAATTACGATGTTACTTTTGCATATGTCCCCATAATAGGGCATTTAAGTAAGATAGCTCGAGATTATTATGCCAAATTAATGAGGGAATTCTTCGAACCGATGTCACCTTTTCACACAGCTCACGCACATAGAGAGAACCTTACATGCTTGCTTTCACCAGTAGAAATAGAATTTTTAGACCGCACTGATGATAGGAAGAATGAAATGAAGGAGAAATTAGAGAGGGAATTACGCGAAAGGACGTCTGTAGATAATTATGCTTTTGCTGCAATAAAGACACAAGGGAAAATAGCTTTAGATACATTGCATGTAGGAAGATTTTGTATACATAGATTTCCATCATATTATGACACAGTTTTTGTGGGAACGAGTGAATGTAAACATACATATGCATTTCAATCTAAGTGGACGTTCATGCTGAATGGACAAGACCCAGTTATTCCTGGAGTATATTATATTTGTGGACTCAACGCCTATTATCGTCTTCCTAAAGGATGGTATGGAAGGTGTTATTTGGGAATAGTGTTCCCAAAGGTTTACCAACTAGACGACTTAAAGAAATTTCCAAGGCTGTCTGAATCACATCGTGTTCAGAAAAGGGAGACAGCTTCTGGTGTGGTAGGAGATATATTTGGAGCATTGATTCCTTCAGTAGGAGTCATATTGAATTCAATCAAAATACGAAAGTTGTCTACTATTGTGGATAACATGCTGACAAAGTTTTCAGGAGCTATAATCCTGATGGATGCTGAACTTGCTGCAGAAAGAGCTATGACTCTTCAAAATCGGCTTGCCTTAGACATTCTTTTAGCAAAGGATGGCGGCGTTTGCAAAATGCTTGGCACGCGTCACTGTTGTACATATATACCAGACAACAGTGGAAAAATTAGAACAATGCTTACAAATTTAACTAAAGAAAGTGTAGATTTAAAGGAATTGAAAGAACCCGGAGTTTGGGAGAAAGTTGGAAAGGGATTTGCTTCCGTGGGAAATTGGCTCAGCAACGTTTGGAACGGATTGTTACTAAAAATAGTAAAGGGAATATTGATAATATTAATTTGTTTATTAGGCTCTTGGGGAACATGGAAAGCTTTCAAAATGTTAAAAGCAAGGAACAAAAGAAAAAGAGAAGAGAAAATAGAGAACAAAATGGTGGAAATATATAGGGAGAAGTCAAAAGGGACTAAAAGAAAAAGGGAATTGACTGAAGTGCCAAACTACTATACAGAATTTTAATGGAATAAAATTTGTGGGTAGATTTGATGTGATGACATAATTAGTCATCAGAGGAGGGATTGATGACGCAGAAAAAGAAGGTCCGATATATATTCATGTATACCGTGTAATCAATACATATAATGAAGTGTGATTTTAATAAAGAAATAATGTACGAGGGAAATTGTGCCCTCAGGGTAGTTCGCCATCATTATAAACGAGCTTTATTAATCACGAAGTATTAAAAATGTAGTAATCCGTCATAATCGCAAATGTATGCCATGATTTCTTGTTTGAAAACTGTTTTGCTTAGCTTAAATTTAGTACAGGCTTTGGCCTAGTTGCTTGGTTTCAAATTCTAACTGCGTGATTTTTTTCCTTGAACTAATGAAACATATATTCTTGCTTGAAGTTGTATTTTTCCAGTAGAAACTGGCTGGTACACTTATCTCCAAGGTTTCGTGCTAGGCCGGTTACATCTCCTTTGATACAAGGTCAGTCTCTGCAGGTGCGGACAATGAAGGTACAGATAGTAAAATAATTGGCAAACCATGATACAATTTGTGTTCCAAGGCTCCAAGGACAGTGTATGCATAAATGGGCGCTAGTAAAAGACAATTTTTGATTGGACAATTTGAAGCCAACCTATGAACCCTCCAATGGAAGACCCTACAGAATTTGGAATGTTTCTTACTTAAACCCACCGGACAAAGAGAAGTCAGCCATTTTCCTCGATGCCAGTTTGAAGCCTGATGCCAGACTCCATTTTGGACGACACCCTGATGCCCTTTTCTCTATCTGAGAGAAAGAGACTTTAAGAATTCTCACCCTAGAGACTTTAACTTTGATTTGCCCCCCCATCTTGCCCATGCAGTAACTTTGCCCCATTCTCCTTGCCGTTGCAAGGAAGCTTGCCCTTAAACTTTGCCCCTTTGAAACTTGCCCCATGCTAATCAACCGGTACCTGAAGGACGAAGACTTTTCTTGAATGCTGATTGTATTTGGTAAATATGAAAGGATAAATGTATTATGCATTGTGTTTTTCCTTTTAGGTACCAACTGCTATTTTGATAGGGTCCTAGCTAGAAGTTTTCCAAATTTGTGTTGACTAAATTCGTTTTGCATGAAGTCCCACATGCCAATGCTAATTAGAGGTTAGTCGAGGTATTCATTCAATGTATCATGAAGAATTGAAATCTTGTTATGCTGACCGAATGTATGCAATTAGTCAAATACAGTTAGTCACATTAGTGATTTGCATTGCTATAACAGAGTGTATTATTATCCAGATTTTACGTAGATTGCGTTTCTTCCGCCGTTATGGACAGCTAGTAATGTTCATATACATATATCAATTGGTTTTGAGACATATATACATCGTGCTAGCTTTGTTCATATAGGGACATAAATTCACTAACTTTTAATAAACTGGTGTGGTTATTCATGACTGAAAGGTCATGGTGCGCCGACATACCAACTGTTATTGATTTCTGATGTGTTATATTGATCAATTAATTGAGTATTAATTACCGATTTCAGTAGTTATTGGTTATTGATCTGAGTGACTCGACTAATGAGGATGAGGAGAGCCCGACTCGGTTAAAAGATTAACCGACCTCCTACGTGTCCAGGTACAGGTAATTTATAAGGGCTGGACGCGTTATCAGGTGCCAACAAGGGACTTATTTAGACCGAATAAATGTAAATTATATCATGAATAATTTCAAGATGTGGTAACATATATATAAAATTGGATATGCTTATTAGGAAACTTTATGACAAAGCCAGCAAGCTTGGCCTACTTATTGTGAAAAGCATGTTTTAAAGACAGTAGACTTTTAAGGTTGGATTGTTATTACACTGTGCTAAAGCCAATAGGCAGGTACTTTCTTACATAGAATTTCACAGAAAATTACCCAAACAACCTTCTGGTGATAGAAGATATCTTATTAGGCTCTCTAAGTAGGGATAGTATTTTGCATTGCCAGCTTTAATTTGCATACATTAGTAATTTTATGACTGAAGGACAGACGGTTGCCTTGTGGAAAGCTTACACTCAGTGGAATGGGCTTAAATTTGGTGATTGTGACTTGCCAATAATAGAAGCTATACATCTGATGGTTTATTATGAAACGTTATGATAAAGGCAGGAGGCCTGACATATTTATTGTGAAATATGTCAATAGGCATTTAAAGATTGATAGCTAGTCCTCTAATTTAAAGCCAACAGATAGTTTTTTGTTAACTTGAATCCCACAGATTACCTTGGTAGGCAAGGGTTTTGGTGTTGGTTACCCACTCTAGCAAACCATGAGAATAGATGATTTGCACTGTAAGAATCATTAAGACCTGTTAGGAGCGATACCATATTGCTTTGCCATCTGTAATTGTGTATACTGTGTAATTGTATGGCTGTACACCTGATAATTGCCTTGTCTCAGTGCGGGGGGCTTCAGTTGGTTATGGTGATAAGACACTGATTAAAGCTACAGCCCTGATTGGTTCAATAGGAGAAATATCTCTATTGCCATATGCATAATCTGTTTATTATGAAAAGTTATGATAAACACTTAGGCTTGACATTTTGACTTAAGAAAAACATATGTTAAAATCAACAGGCTTTTAAGGATGGATTGCTGTTGCTGTGGATTAAAGTCTACAGTTAGGTTTTCTTGTTGTATGACAGATTACCTTTAAAGGGAATGATTTTGGTGCTGGTAACTTCCTCTGGCAAAGCCTGTAGGGAGATGATTTGCACTGTAATAATTCACGCTAGATTTTTATCTTCTTAGATTTCTGCCTGGATCTTGTAATAAAAAACATTAAATAATACATGCATTCATATGATTAAATACATCCATATGGATAAATAGAGGGCCTTTGGGTACTCTCTGTTCTGCCATTGGTCTATCACAGTGTCATTTACACTCTGCTTCGATTCATGATGACACTGTACTGCATGTGATAATGGTTGAATATGCATCAGTCACTGGCTCTTTTGCGCTGTGAATGATGGCATTTTCTGATAATGTGTACACATCCACCTGAAAATGAGTGTGCTTAAGTATCAGGGCTGGTTGGCCAGTCCTTTAATTTAGAATTTCTTGCTTTTATAGCTCACCTTTTATTTTTGTGTTTTACCAGTTTTCCCTTTAATGTTTCTTAAGAGGAAGCTATAAATCTCTAAGCAATGCTAACAGATTGCTTGCTTGCCGCTCATTTCATTTGCAGTGTGCCGCGCTCCATGTGGCCACTTCCTCTAGTCTAAGATGGCAAACATGTTGGTACTAAATGTGGAGGCCATGCTTGAACTCTAAAACAATAATAGACTATGTACAATACCTTTGCAAGACAGTCACGAGCCGCTATATTTAGTTTTATGATTACAAACAAATGCCTGCAGTGTTTAAAAGGCAGCATGTTTTCTTTTTTCTACTTGTCTTATTTTAATTATCTTGCATATGATGTGTTTCTGTAGGCTTTATTGTGGTTGTGTCAGAGGGTGAATGGAAGGACGAGTCTGTGGATTTATGAATGAATGCATGAGTGCAAAGATAAGTGACCGAGTGCGCTTAGAGCGCTTTACATGAGACAAGATTACATTACACTACTCAAGGTCAGATTCATTTTTCAGGGACAGGGAGATTAAGGGTCTGATTTAGAGTTTGGTGGACAGTTTACTCGGTCACAATCCTGACGGATATCCCGTCCTCATATTATGATCTCCATAGGCTATTGTGGGATCGTAATACAGCAGTTGGGATATTCGTCACGTTTGTGATGGAGTAATCCCCTCCACCAAATTCTAAATCAGGCCCTTAGTGACTTGCCCAGAATCACAGGATGTTGAACCTCCAAAGTCTGGAACTACCCTCCCTGTAATATTCAAATTTATCAGTTCGCAAATGTAATAATGTACACCTTAAAAACTATAATCTCTTAAAAATATATTGTGTGTTTTTCTTTAACACCCAAACTTTGCCATCTAATACCTTGTCCCAGATGCTACAACCAGTGAGCTATTTTGCTTTGCACCGGGAGAGACTTGCCACAGTGGAAGCCTGGAAGCAGTGCTTAATTTGTAAATGAAAATGTGCCGGTGCCCAAAGCCCTCCTCTTAAACATGCGGCCACTGCAGTTAAATGTACGAGCACAGAATACTGAGGCGGCGTGATCCTGAAGCCATCTCGGGCCTCTTCAATCCATATAAAGCCACTCCCTGCCCCTTCAGCTCACTCTTACAGCTTTCTACTTTCTCCCTTTGTGACGCTTTTTCGTTTTTCTTTTCCTCCGTCTTTCCCATATGTGTCTTGTACTCGCAGTAAATGCTTGAGGCAGAAGAGTAAGCCCCGGCCCTCAAAAATAACTGCCGGTGCTCAGCACTGGAAACAACAAGCACAAATTAAGCACTGCTTACTTACCTATACACACTTATCTTTCAATGTTTTGTCCCTTGACATTCTGTCCTCGATATTAGTGTGCCACATTACTGATGGTGTCGATATCCCGTAGTACAATCAGAGTTTGCAGCAGTGCCATGCATTTTGCATGACAATCCACCCCCTTCTCTGTCTTTAAGCAGAAGATTAGCACTGTTGACAGAAATTTTGCAATTTTTCTTCCTTACTACACTCGGTTGAATGTCTACAGATATAAGGATCTCAGAATTTGCAAGTGCACAAAATATACAAAATTTAAGTGAATGAGGGCCTTGGTGATTTCATTGAATACTGAAATTCAGCTATTCGCTATTATGCTGTGCCCACTTGCACAGGACGGGAGGGGTAATATGCTGCATATGTGTCTGTGAGGGAGCATGAGGTTTCATATCTTGAAAGGAGGGTTACCCAGACTAGATATAGGACTCATTTTCGCTATAGCCAAACCGGGCGTGATTACCCTTTACAAATATGAAACCGTGAAATGCTCTTGTATCAGAAACTCCTATACACAAAGAGTTTTGAAACCTGCAGTAGGATGGAGCTCAGTTTCACAGGTGAACAAAAACATATCTGTGAGGAGGAATCTTGATAGGATTCTTAGTAAAGGCTGTTTGACGTTCCAGTGGATAGGTTGTCTTGCCCAATAGATATCCTGCCAGCACCTGCCATGGATGGAACACACAGGGCTGGCACACCCATAAGGCGAGATTAGGCAGCATCCTTAGAGCACCATCTAGTGGTGGCATCGGTTTTCTGAAACAGGCTTCAGTGTATAGGGAGGACCACTCTTGCAGCACTCAGAATGGGGAGGGGAGGGCATATGCAGCTATTTGTCCCAGGCCTGCGCTTTCAAGGTCTCTCACTGCTGCTACAAAGGGTATTTTTATATCACCAATAGAGGCCTTGTCTGCTTTTGGGACATATTCAGGTAGGACAGTTAAAGGTAGGAGCCATGAGCTTGTGAAAGCATACTGTTTGTGCCTCAAGGTATTTTCCTGGGCATTTGTTGTAACCTGATGTTGTTATAATGCATCCTCTCCATGGTTTCTCAGTTCCCTGCTGCTCAGCCAGAGGAGTGGAAACAAAACATGCAGAAAGATAAAGGAATCTGTTGTAAGAAACAAAGAGAAGAAAGTTTGAAAACTTAAGAAGAAAAGTAGATGCCCTGACCTGAACCCCACCAGTGTCTTAAAACATCAGACAGCCTGCAGACTAAGAGGGTGGTTTACTTAACGGTACATACTGAATGGCATCTGTTAGACTGGAAAATGATGACTGGTGGCCATTGTATTTGGAAGTCAAACGCAATTGGCAATAACCCCATGCTGAGCCAACTTAAATTTGGGGGTGCACTGAAAACTAAAGGTACTGTGTTTCTTTTACTGCCTTTGTTGGTGGGCCCCAGTGCATGAGAATGAAGTTTGTGCTTTTAAGGTGGTGCTGTTATCAGGAGATGTATGCCATTAGCAGATTGTCCAAGACTTGTGATGACCTGCATGAGCAGTAACTGCTGGGTGAGAAATATACGATTTTCCCCAGGATTGCTGTGCCTGGCACAAGTGCTGAGTCGTTAGCAGCATGTGGGTAAGCTGATTTGTTTGCTTTTGAAGTTATGATGTTATGTGCCGTGTGCCAGACGCACGTGGGTGTTGGAGGTACGTATCGAGCCTCGGTGACACGTGTGCGCACGTAAGTGCGTGTTGTCTTCTGAACACGCTGGTAGCTATGAGCCGTATGTGCCAGTCTAGCAATGGTCATCTGGTACAACACTTTCACAACTTACCTACACGAGCTTCAGTCATCAATTGAACTTCAGTGCCTGGGTGAACTGCAGTGGCGAGTGAAAGGTGATGACGCAGAAAAAGAAGGAACAACATATATTCATATATCATGTAACCAAAATCGTATAGTACAGTGTGATTTTAGTAAAGAAAATAATGTACGAGGGAAATTGTCCCCTCGGGGTAGTTCGCCATTATTATAAACGAGCTTTATTAATCATGAAGAATTGAAAAATTTAGTAATCCGTCATAATTGCAGATATGTGCCATGATTTATTGTTGAAACTGTATGCTTAGCTTAAATTTAGTAGAGGCTTTGGCCTAGTTGCCTGGTCTCAAATTCTAACTGCGTGGCTTTTCCTTAAACTAATAAAACATATATTTTACTTTAAGGTTGTATTTTTCCAGTAGCACTTATCTCCAAGGTTTCGTGCTAGGCCGGTTTCATCCCCTTTGATACAAGGTCAGTCTCTGCAGGTATGGACAATAAGGGTACTGATACCGAAATAATTGGCAAACTATGTTGCAACTTGTGTTCCAAGGCTCCAAGGACAATGTATGCATAAATGAGTACTAGGAGAAAGACCTTTTCCATTGGTCAAATTGAAGCCACCCTATGAACCCTCCAATGGAAGACCCTGCAGAATTTGGAATGTTTCTTACTTAAACCCACTGGACAAAGAGAAGACAGCCATTTTTTTCCTTGATGCCAATTTGAAGCCAAATGCCAGACTCCATCTTGGACGACACCCCGATGCCCTTTTCTCTATTCCAGAGAAAGAGACTTTAAGAATTCTCACCCTAGAGACTTTAACTTTAATTTGCCCCGTCTTGCCCATGCAGTAACTTTGCCCCATTCTCTTTGCTGCTGCAAGGAAACTTGCCCTTCACTTTGCCCCTTTGAAATCTGCCCCATGCTGATCGAACCGGTACCTGAAGGACGAAGACTTTCTTGAATGCTGATTGTATTTGGTAATTATGAAAGGATAATTGTATTATGCATTGTGTTTTTCCTTTTAGGTACCAACTGCTATTTTGATAGGGCCCTAGCTAGAAGTTTTCTAAATTTGTGTTGACTAAATTTGTTTTGCATGAAGTCCCACATGCCAATGCTAATTAGAGGTTAGTTGAGGGTTTTCATTCGATGTACCATGCTAAATTGAAATCTTGTTATGCTGACCGATGTATGAAATTAGTCAAATTCAGTTACTTATATTAGTGATTTGCATTGCTATAACCGAGTGCATTATAATACAGATTTTGCGTAGATTGCGTTTCTTCCGCCGCTATGGACAGCTAGTAATGTTCGTATACATATATCATTTGGTCTTGAGACTTATATACATTGTGCTAGCTTTGTTAATATAGGGAAATAAACTCATTAACTTTTATTAGAACATTGGAATGCTGGGGGCTCCATTGAAAACAATGGAGTGCTGCGGGCTTTTACTGGCCGGTAAAAGCCTGCAGCGCCAACATTCCAATGTTCGCTTTGTTCACATCAACAGCTGTGAACAAAGCCTCACGGAGCCCGAGGGGATTCTAATCCCCTCGGGCTCCGTGAATATTTTTTTTTTTAATAGAACATTCTGCCCTTCGGCTCGGGCATTTAACGCGGGGAGCGGGCCTTTAATAGCCGGTAGAGCCCGCTACGGCGGGTTCTAAGGCTATAATAAACTAGTGTGGTTATTCATGACTGAAAGGTCATGGTGCATTGAAATATTAACTGTTATTTGATTCCTAATTTGTTGTTTTGATTTATTAATTGAGTATTGAATACCGATTACAATAGTTATTGATTATTGATCCCAGTGATCCGACTATTCTAGGATGAGGAGAGTCCAACTCGGCTAAAAGGTTCACCGACCTCCAACGTGTCCAGGTACAGGTAATTTATAAGGGCTGGACGTGTTATCAAAGGCAGCGACAGGGATTTACTGGTGGCTGACGTGTTATATCAGCTAGCGAACATTGCATCCTGGCGTGAGGGGAACACCTTTAAAGCTGTGCAAGGAAACACATGATCACATATAAGCAGGGACAGCGGTAGCACAGCTGTCTAGTTTACATTTAGAGCCCTGACAAGATGCATGGAATGAGCATGTAAATAAGCCTGACTGAAAACTGCCAGCCATTTACTATGACAGGGTAAGGGGTTGTGGAAGAACTTGTGGCAATGTGCTGAAACCTCCTTCACCAGAGGCGGGTGGTACAGAAATAGTAGCAGTTCAGCTCGTGTACTGAATGGAAATTCAGGAAAGTGAAAGGACATCTACATGAGTTTTATGCCAGTGCTCTGTAGTATTGGAGTTAAGCTCAGTGTACCGCATGCATGTTCGGGTGAGATGTCGCTCACCAGAGTAGAGGACTTTGTTTTGGCAATGTGTTCGGGTGAGAATTTGCTTACCAGAGTGGAGGACTTGACCTTCCGGAGAATAATTTTTAATGCTGATTTCTTTATATATGCTGTCAAGTGTATTGTACTTAATAGTATACTGAAGGTTCAAGTACGATGTCATGTCATACTGGTCAAATTGTGTGATGATATGCTAAAGGCCTGCTGCTGGAATATTTCCATATGTGTGGGTAATAGCGAGAAAGTATTCTTGTTTTCTTATTTGTGGTATGCAAGAGTTCAAATGTGATGCTTCTGCTCCTGTAGGATGGTGCAGGAGTTTTGGTGAAGAGTAGTGGTTATGATTGAGTCTGTGTGTTGTGTACATACCCCTTTTCCTGTTAGTGTATGCAGTGGTGGAGGGGTAAAACCTAAGCCTGCATCTGTATGCACTCTAGGCTGAGGAGAATGTTTTAAGGGTCATGTGTGTTTCACCCTAATTTGCTTTATGATGGCCATGCATGTTGCACCGTAATTTGCAAGAGTCCTTCCTAAGGCTTTAAGAGTTGTCATGGTTGAGATGCATCTGGTCTGTAGAGTCATGTTGTGTTACACCCTAAGTTTGTAGAGTCCTTCCTCAGTGGTTAAGGAATGTTATGATTGAGAGGGTCATGTTGTGTTGCACCCTAAGTTTGTAGAGTCCTTCCTCAGTGGTTAAGGAATGTTATGATTGAGAGGGTCATGTTGTGTTGCACCCTAATTTGTAAGAGTCCTTCCTAAGAGGTTAAGTATTTCATGGTTGTGATACATGTTTGAGATGCATCTAGTCTGTGGAGTTGTGATGTGTTGTCCTCTAAGTTTGTAGAGTCCCTTCTCAGTGTTTAAGGACTTTTATGGTTGAGAGTGTCATGTTGTGTTGCACCCTAAATTTGCAAAAGTACTTCCTCAGTGGTTAAGGAACATTAGGGTTGTGTTGTGTTGCAACCTGAGCTTGCTACGTCCTTCCTCAGTGGTTAAGGATGCACAGATGTCCCTGTTGAGTTGCAGTCTATCTTTGTTTCCTCTTTCTATGGTTGAGGTATCATACATGTTGAATTGTGGTCCATCTTTGTATTCTCCTTTAGTGGTTTAGGAACCATCTTTCCATGTGGTATTATGTGTGGCTACCATATATTCTGTAGTCACATATCTGTGTGTGTGTGAAGGTGTTATTGTTGAGACTGTCTGAATAATTTATAGGTTTGAATCATTTTATAGGATTTATTGATTATTTCATTTTCCATCCTACGTCCTGTTGTATTTTCATGTGTTTTTCTGAAGTGAAGAGATGTGTTGTAACCTGATGTTGTTATAATGCATCCTCTCCATAGTTTCTCAGTTCCCTGCTGCTCAGCCAGTTTGTGTGGATGTAATGGAATGTTGGTGCGTGCCTGGGCTACAAGAGTGTCAGCTGGAAAGAGTGGGCTGAGCAGTGGGGATGCTGCTCCTGGTGGGGCATTCATATATAACCTGTAACCTGTAACCTAAGAGATATATTCTTCAATAAATCTACATCTGTAACCTAAATGAACCGGCTACCTTAATTACGACCGCATGCTTTCTGTTTTGAAGGGAGTTTTGGTGTGACCCTGCATGATAAGAGACTTATGGCATGCCCGCCTGGTAGCAGAGCTTGGACTTCTCTTCTGATGCCCATGCTGAGTGGAGGGGTTAATAATGGAATGTGAATAACAAGAAACAAGTAAGAAAAGCTGAGCTGCCTTGGCTATGATTGTGTCTGGCATGATCCAGGCCACACTTTGCAATGGGGCCCTAGCTCACTTGTCACTAGGGTCAAAGGCTGACCCCTAAGAATTATGATAAACTTTAAAGTTGTATCTCTGAGGATAGCTGTTAACACTGCAATACCTTGCAGATTAATAGCTGACCACACAGACTGTGTGATAACAGTGTCATCAAGAGCAGAGCCAGCACAATGGCTAAGCCAGGTAAATTGTTGTAACTCAGAAATATGACGATCTGCAGATCACAACTTTGAACTGGAACAATGTCAACTAGTCTCCTAACCTTCAAAGGGTGGTAGTTGAGTACCATTATATTGGGTGATAGAAACATCGCTTAGACATATCAGTAGTGTTGTTTGAAGTCCTACAGTAAAAAACAAGTTATTTTTATGTTGTGTCCTACAGCTCCAAAGACACATTTTCCTACAGTACTCCCAAACAACTGTTTGCTTAACTCAGAACTTTTCAACACTTACCAATGTTACTTTCAGAAGGAAAAAAGTTCAAAGTTATGAGACTTTTTCTTAGCGCGGGTTTCTTAGCTACTATGGGCACCATCCCACTGAAAATTAATGCACATGCAGCTCTTCCCCTAGGCCCTGCAAATATTTGTGACTTAAACTCCAACTATGGGCCAGTATAAAGTCAGATTGCCATGGTTTCTGTGGTGTAAACCGGTATTCCTTTACTCTTCATTTGCGCAGTAACCTCATCAATTCTGATTTATGTTTGCTCTCTTATTTTTCCATGTGAGATCTACTTCCCTCCAATTCACCCTTGTTAGAAATGGGGTCTTTGGTTGACAGTCAGGTTACCCCCTGTTCAAGCAAGGACCCTCACTCTAGTTAGGATAAAAGAGAATCACCCTCAGCTAACCCCTGCTTACCCCCTTGGTAGCTTGGCAGAGCAGTAGGCTTAACCTCAGAGTGCTGGGCGTAAAGTATTTGTACCAACACACACAGTAACTTAATGAAAACACTACAAAATGACACAACACCAGTTTAGAAAAATAGGAAATATTTATCTAGACAAAACAAGACCAAAACGACAAAAATCCAACATACACAAGTCAAGTTATGATTTTTTTAAAGGTTTAAAATAAAAAGAGTCTTTAGGTAGTTGTAACACCACACTAGCGCTGCTAGCGTGAAAATGTACCTGGTTTGCGGCAAAAATAACCCCGCACGGGCGGTGTGCGTCGAAAATAACCCTGCACGGGTATATGCGTCGAAAACAGCTCGGCACGGCGAGGCGCGTCAAAAAAGCCAGCCACGCGACGGTCCGAAAGTCCCGCGGCGCTGGTTGCGATCTCTCAGCCTTCGTCAGCGATGCTGCGCGTCGTTTCTCCTGCTCCGGGCGTCGATTCTCCGGTCGCGTTTCCTGCGGCGTCGTTTCTCAGCTGCGGAGCCGGCGTCGCGTCGTTTTCTCAGCCGCGATCGGATTCGCGTCGATCTTTTCTCCGCACGGTGCTCGGTGCGTGTATTTTTGTCCTTAGGCTGCCAGCCTCTCCTTTCAGGGTCCCAGGAACTGGAAGGGCACCACAGAGCAGAGTAGGGGTCTCTCCAGAGACTCCAGGTGCTGGCAGGAAGAAGTCTTTGCTATCCCTGAGACTTCAATAACAGGAGGCAAGCTCTACATCAAGCCCTTGGAGATTTCTTCTTCAAGATGGAAGGCACACAAAGTCCAGTCTTTGCCCTCTTACTCTGGCAGAAGCAGCACTGCAGGAAAGCTCCACAAAGCACAGTCACAGGCAGGGCAGCACTTGTTCCTCAGCGATCAGCTCTTCTCCAGGCAGAGGTTCCCCTTGATTCCAGAAGTGTTTCTAAAGTTTGTAAGTTTGGGTGCCCTTCTTATACCCATTTTAGTCTTTGAAGTCACCTTTCTTCAAAGGGGACTCACACCTTCGTGTGAAATCCTGCCTTGCCCAGGCAAGGCCTCAGACACACACCAGGGGGCTGGAGACAGCATTGTCAGAGGCAGGCACAGCCCTTTCAGATGAGAGTGACCACTCCACCCCTCCCTCCTAGCAGAGATGGCTAATCAGGAAATGCAGATCACACCCCAGCTCCCTTTGTGTCACTGTCTGGTGTGAGGTGAAAAACAACCCAACTGTCAAACTGACCCAGACAGGGAATCCACAAACAAGGCAGAGTCACAGAATGGTTTAAGCAAGAAAATGCTCACTTTCTAAAAGTGGCATTTTCAAACGCACAATCTCAAAATCAACTTTACTAAAAGATGTATTTTTAAATTGTGAGTTCAGGGATCCCAAACTCCACATGTCCATCTACTCTCTAGGGGAATCTACACTTTAATCATATTTAAAGGTAGCCCCCATATTATCCTAGGAGAGAGAGACAGACCTTGCAACAGTGAAAACGAAATTGGCAGTATTTCACTGTCAGGACATATAAACCACATTACTATATGTCCTACCTTATCCATACACTGCACCCTGCCCTTGGGGCTACCTAGGGCCTACCTTAGGGGTGCCTTACATGTAAGGAAAGGGAAGGTTTAGGCCTGGCAAGTGGGTACACTTGCCAAGTCGAATTTACAGTGTAAAAATACACATACAGACACTGCAGTGGCAGGTCTGAGACATGATTACAGAGCTACTTATGTGGGTGGCACAACCAGTGCTGCAGGCCCACTAGTAGCATTTGATTTACAGGCCCTGGCACCTCTAGTGCACCTTACTAGGGACTTACTAGTAAATCAAATATGCCAATCATGGATAAACCACTTACATACAATTTAAACAGGAGAGCATATGCACTTTAGCACTGGTTAGCAGTGGTAAAGTGCTCAGAGTTGATAAGCCAACAGCAACATGTCAGAAAAATATAGGAGGCAGGAGGCAAAAAAGTCTGGGGATGACCCTGCATAAGCAAAAGTCCAACAACCCTCTTAATAAAGAATGGGCGTTTCATTACCGTAGCCTACTTAGGACTACGTCATTGAGATGTAGTTTCTGCAAGGCATGAGTGTCTGGGAAAGGCACAGCAGAGGTAAACACAGAACTCTCTGGCTGTTGACCTCATTTGCAAGGGCCCTAATACTCCCTGGGAACACACACAATCCCTCCCCTGAGGACTGTACAGCAGTGACTTCTGTACGGAGGTTCTAGGATCGTGCCTTTAAGTATGTGGGTCGAGATTTTCAATGAGGATTTTCAATTTTTCCTAAATTCTGATTTCCTCATGGCAAATGTTTAGGGGATCAGAAGTGTTTGCCTTCTATGTCTCCTCTAGCTTCATGGAAACCTCCAAAGCCTCCAAATGTCCACTAGTAATTTAAACTCCACCAATTTCAGAAGTGAGTGCTAAATGGGAGTCTCCATCAATGGAATTGCCTCCACCTTACTAACTATACTCCACCAGAAGATTTTCCGGAAATTGAAACATTGCAGGATATTCTGTTACCACGCATGTCTGAATTAGGCCCTTTGTTATGAAGAAGTGGTGGAGTTTGTAGATGTTGTGCAGGCAATTAAGAGTCTATACCGCATAGATCTACTGTTTGATGGATGGGTTTCTCTGCCACACCGTGACGGATATCCCGTCCACCATGCTACATATGTCTCTAGGTATAATGTACTCCTAATAAGGTGGGCGGTACATCAATCACTGAGTAACACCAAACTCTGTATCAGGCCTAACGTTTCTATGGCCTTATTTTCAGACAATCAGATAATAGCTCACATCCAATTAAAAGGGTGGAACGAAAAGAGGCCTTTTATGGATGCATTCCTGAAGTCAGGTCCAAGTGCATTCTCAGAGAAGGTAAATGACAGCTGCTGCTGTTCCGCTCTGAAGATTCCACATGCACAGTGATGTTCAGTCCTTGTAATTGCTTGTAACTACCTTTCCAGGAGGATGCCTGCTGTTTCACGCGCCAAGGAAGCGGGCGCCGAGCCCTTTCATGCTCCATCCAGCACGTGCGCGCGCCTCCATCTTCTAGAAAGCGTTTAATAAAATGGAGGGTGTTTGTGCCGCGTGGCGAGCGCTCTTCAATGACAGACACGTGTCGCCGTTGGAAAGATTCTGAATTGTTAGTTGGTGCACTTACAGGCGGGCAAACCTGAACAGACTTTACTGCTGCAATAAAAACGTTTGGCAGCTTAGATTTTCTTTTAAATCGGACATAAGCAAAGCTGTCTCAATCATGCTATTTCAGAGTTTAATCACCGCAAACAAACTCTACCTGAGGGGACCACTGGAAAAACAATAAAATTAAAATGAAAGTACAAAGTAGGTATCAAACATGGAATTTAATCATATGGCAAAATAGCGGTGTAAATAAACTGAATCAAAAAGTAAAACGTTTAAATGGTGCCAGGCACATATTTGATAATGGAACTTCAGTAAAAATGCAAAATTAGTGTGACACCACTTCAAGAGTATACAAACTGAATCACTAAGTGCCTGGACGAAAGTTGCATTTTATTTGCACTCTTTGTTTGGTTAGATGTACACATTTCTCATTTTCCAGGTTGGTGCACTTTACATAAAAATGACTGCCCAGTAATAATTTGCCACTTGTGGTTGCTTAGCAACCATGAAGTTATAAAAGCACTATTTCAAAGTTTGGCGATTGTCAATCCGTTTATCAATAATTTAAAAAGCAATCTTATTGTAAGAAATCGAGCTATTGGTTGAGGAGAATGGTGGAACCCTAGTCAGAGTGAAGTCACAAGCAAACCCCAAATTAACCTGTGTTGAACCACCCTGTAGCTTGGCACAGAGCAGTCAAGTTTAACTCACAGGCAACCAGAAAGTATTTATGCAGCACTTTAAGAAGTCATAAAGTGAAAACACCACACACGAAACATTAGAAAAATAGAGTCAAATTTAATAAATAAATCAAGACCAAAACAACAAAAATCCAATCAGTAGAACCAGAGATATGCAGTTTTGAAGACTTCAGTGAAAATAGAGCCTCAAAGCACAAAGCGCCAACTGTAGTTATCTGGTCGCGCTGAGGCAAGACAAAGTCACAAGTCCAGGCCGACAGAGATAGAGCGAGGGATGGCTGCAGGAACGCAGTTAGGCCTGCTGAACACAGTACCTTATTCCTGGTTGGGAAGAAATCTGGAGTCCTGTGTCAAGGATGCATCGTACAGCAGAGGCGATGGAAGGTGTGGGCAAGGAAATGCATTGTACAGCAGTGATTTAGGGAAGCTGCGAAGCGCAATGCGATGTCCTAACGTGGGGATGCTTCGCATAGCGGTAGTTCCAATGGGTTGCAATGGCGATGCAAAGTTCTTGCTTCAGGGAAGTCCACACAGCAGAGATGATGCATTGGTTTGGAGAGCGCTGAGTCAAACAGCAAAGGCGATGTGCTGGTTCTGCAGGAGATGCGCCATGGCGAGGAGGAGATGCGTCAGTTCTGCTGGATCTACTTGGAAAGAACACGGCTCACTGATGGCAGAGATCAGGTGCTGGGTTCAAGGTTGTTGGAAGCCTGATATGTGATTGAGGCTTCTGATCAGGAGGCCAGCCAACTAGCCCTTGGAGTCACTCTGGGTTCCCAGATTTAGACATGCAGATACAGTCAATCTCAACCAGAAAAGAGGGCAGCAGGACAGCAGGTCACAGTAGCAGGGCAGCAGTCCTTCAGAAGTAGCGGTCCATCAGAGTGACAGTCCTTTCAGCAGCAGAGTAGTCCTTCTTCTTGGCAAAGTCCACAGGTCTACAGGTGTACTGGAAAGTTGGGTCTAAGGGTCTAATATTTAAACCTGGTGCCCATTTTGATGCACAGGGAAGTTTCTAGAGGTTTCCATCACTCTCCAAGGTGTCAGGCATCCCCTTCTTCCTTATTCTGGCCTCAGCGTGTCCGGGGTCACAAAAGACCAGTGACAAACCCTTTGTGAGAGTGCTCAGGCAGAGCCTTGATGATGTGTGAGTGTGGTAGGTGATAGTTTATCCCCTTCGTTAACTCAGAGTGGCCCATCCGGCCAAAATCTATCTTTTTTGTCTCACTGTCTGCGAGCAATACACAACGACCAACTGTCAGGTACATCTAGACATTTGACCCAGGATCAGGCTGCAGGTACAGAATTCACAAAATACTTAGAACAAGAAAATGACAGCTTTCTCAAAGGGTTATTTTCAGAATTGTGATTCAAATTCTGCCTTTACCATTAAAGAGGGTTTTAATTACCAATCTTTAGACACCAAACTTGAACTGTCTATCGTATTCTAAATGGAACTTACAGCTTATTAAATTTAAGAAGGCAACTACAATGCTATCTGGCCTATGGGAGAGAGAGACTTTGAAGTACTGAAAAACAAATGTAGGAGTTTTTCACTACCAGGGCATGTAAAACTTAAAAGTATATGTCCTACTTTGTGAGTACACTGTACCCTACCCCTAGGGTAGGCTGTTCAGGGCCTACCCTAGAGGTAAGTTATATGTATTAAAAAGGAAGGTTTGGGCCTAGCAAAAGATACATTTTGCCAGGTCAAAATGGACGTTTTAATCTTCACACACAGGCTGCAATGACAGGCCAAAGACATGTTTGAAGGACTACTTAGGTGGTGGCATAATAAGTGTTACAGGGCCACTAGTACTATTTAATTTATAGACCCTGGGCACATGAAGTGCCACTTTACTAAGGGCGTACAAATAAATCATAGGCCAGTTGTATGTAAGCCAATTTTACCATGTTTTAGGTAGGGAGCACAAACGCTTTAGCACTGGTTAGCAGTTGTAAAGTGTGCAGAGTCCTAAAGCCAGCAAAAATGAAGTCAGCAAAACAGGAGGACCGAAAGCAAAAAAAAACACTTGTGATTTCTAAAACATATGCTGATAGGTATATAGTGTGTATTTAGAAAGTTAGGGAACTGTGGCTGCATTCATACACATGACGCACATGAAGCCTAATAGTTTGCCTTTTTCCAAGAGGAAAAACCAAAAGTTGGGTTATCCCCAGAATGTCACTTGATTAATCACCACGGATGGCATGTATGGCATCAATGGACGATGTTCTTTAAAGAAACCTATAAAAGCCTCTAAAGATCAAATGCAGTGAATCAAACAAATAATTAATGCGATAGTTTGGAACTTTTGATGTTCCAAAAGGAGATGGCCACCATTCCAGAGGAGTTGGCCGGCGCTGGTTTGCGTTAACAAAATTTACCGCTGGCTAACGCCATTCCTACGCGCCATGCGGGCGCCTTGTTTAAGGATTGACGTTAGCTGGCGCTGCGGGCTGGTCTGAGTAAAAAAAAAAAAATGACTCAAACCAGGCAGCGCCGGCGTAGGTGAAATGGGGGTTGTGCGTCCAAAAATGGTGCAAGTCAGGTTTGAGTCAAAAATCATGGCTCAAACCGGACTTGCGCCATTTTTTGATGCACAACCCCCATTGAAATGACTCCTGTCTTAGCAAAGACAGGAGTCATGCCCCTTGCCCAATGGCCATGCCCAGGGGACTTATGTCCCCTGGGCATGGCCATTGGGCACAGTGGCATGTAGGGGGGCCCAAATTAGGCCCCCCCATGCCACTTAAAAAAAAAATGTATAATAATACTTACCTCAACTTACCTGTACTTACCTGGGATGGGTCCTCCCATCCTTGGGTGTCCTCCAGGGGTGGGCGAGGGTGGCAGGGGGTGTCCCTGGGAGCAGGGAAGGGCACCTCTGGACTGCTTCCATGGTCAGAGACCATGGAAGTGAGCTCACAGGTCCCTTAACACCTGCCCTGACCAAGGCATTAAAAAACAGCGCACATCAGGCTGTGCACCGTTTTTTAAGGCCCGCCTCCTCCTGTGCATCAAAATGACACTGGAGTATAAATAAGGCGCACAGGCCTTAAAGTCGTTTTTTGGGTGGGAAAGCCTACCTTGCATGTCATTAACGCAAGGCAGTTTCCTGCATCCAAAAAATGACGCACACGGAGGAATTTTTACGTCCCCATGGTCGGGCGTCATAGTATAAATATGCTGCACGGATTGCGCCGAATGTGTGTCAAAAAAATGTACGCACATTCGGCGCAAACCGAATATAAATATGCCCCTCTATAAGTGCTGGGCTGGTCACTACAGGGTCTCTACCACTCAAGTTGGCCGGGCCGCCTGACCATCAGCTCCTAAAAGAGGACCACGCTCTTTTTTTCAAGTGAATAATATGTTGTTACTTACTTCAAAAGAAGGGGGGCTGATTCACTTAACCTCTGGTGAGGTTAGGTGGTCTTAGTAGCTATTTCAATTCAGTAAATCATTTCACCTTTGAAGACTCCACTGTAGAAGTGAGACCTCTACCTCAGCACTTTGAAATAAATTTAGGGCCTGATTTAGACCTTGGAAGATGGTTTACTCTGTCACAAACGTGACGGTTATTCCGTCTGCCATACCACAACTTCCATAGGATATAATGGAATAGCAATATGGCGGATGGGTTATCAGTCACGTTTGATACAGACTAAACCTTCTGCGAAGATCTAAACCTTAGCTTTTCCTTGTTGACTTTGCCTCTATTTGCTTTACTGGTATTGCCATTTGCTGTGAAAGGGAACACAAGTCACTGATCCCTAGAATCATTGCTAATGGGCATTGCAATACTTTTACACTGGATGCCTGTATCAGGAACCCCTCTGATGGGGCAAGTCCAATTTGGCTATGGCCTTATTCAGATGCCCTGTCTTCATTTAATAATACTGTGAGTCATGGTTGTTAAACATATCCTCAGGTCATTCACACTCTGCTCTTTCTCTCACTGGGGTATCAGAAACCTATACAAGCTGGGAGGGTTTGCCTCTTCTTGCCAACTTATACGCTTCCATAGTGATAACACTTTGAGGCAGATTGACTGAGGTTTTGTGTCAAAGCAAAGTGACACAAACTATCACAAAGCAACAGAAAGTGACACTTCGGTATTTACTTTCCAGAGCAAAGGGTATTTTATGCCGCAAAGGTACCCTTTTTTCAGTGCTAAAATCAAGTTGTGCTGCTTTGCATCACTTTGTGTCAAGGAGGCATTATGGAGGATTATTTTGGAAGATCTTCGAAATACCCGTACGTTTTGTGACATAGGCTGATCAACTAAGATAGCCAGACATGGCTTTGCATCAGAAACTGACACCTCCTTGAAGCAAGCATCCACAGGGGGAAATGTTTTAATTTTTCGAACCAAAAAGAAATCTGAGCTTTGCATCTGTGCTGAAGTGCAAGCGACCTTTGTGAGCTTGTCTAGGCGCAAGAATTTGCCCTGGAAGGGTATGCATCCAATACACATCCTAGGATAGACAGTGTGCACTCACATGTGGACCATGGTGCAAGACTTTGCGTCGGACAAGGCAGTCTACTCTGAGCACCAGCGCAGGGGATGACGGCTTCTACAGACCACTCTCAGTAGGCAATCGATCAATCAATCAATCAGATAATTTATAAAGCGCACTATGTACCCGTCAGGGTTTCGAGGCGCTGGGGGGGGGGTTGCTGCTAGCGTTCGAAGAGCCAAGTCTTGAGGAGTCTCCTGAAGGTGAGGAGGTCCTGGGTCTGGCGTAGAGAGGTGGGGAGAGAGTTCCAGGTCTTGGCGGCGAGGAAGGAGAAGGATCTGCCGCCGGAGGTCTTGCGCTGGATTCGGGGGACGGTAGCGAGGGCGAGGTTGGCAGAGCGGAGTTGACGTGTGGGGATGTAAAAGTTGAGTCTGGTGTTGAGGTAGGTGGGTCCGGTGTTGTGTAGAGCCTTGTGGGCGTGGATGAGGAGTTTGAAGGTGATCCTTTTTTCCACGGGGAGCCAGTGGAGGTCCTTCAGGTGGGGGCAGATGTGACATCGGCGGGGCATGTCGAGGATCAGGCGGGCGGATGCATTCTGGATGCGCTGGAGTCGTTTGATGTCTTTCGTTGGGATGCCTGTGTAGAGTGAGGCAATGCTCTGCACTGGGTTTTCCTCCTTGCGCAACATAGCGCAGTAAATGTGGCTGCTGCATTGCATTTAAAATGAGCAAATCTGCCCTTTCATGTTGCACCCCCTGTGAGGAACATCAAGTTACATCTTATCGAGCCTACAGACTTGAGGAAGGCTCTTGCACTGAGAACGGAAAGGGCAGCATCGATTAGGGAGGTCAAGGGATGAACAGAGGATGGTGGTGGAGGATGGCATGACCCGAGATCTTTCTTTACTGTTTGGAGTGTGGTAAGGAATTACAAAGGGTGGACTTGAAAAGTGGCATAAACTCATGCATTTTTGCTTGATTTGGATGGAGGGTGAGGGTACTTCTGAGGTTGGGAGGAGAGAGTAGCCAGATGCCAGTTCACATTTGCGTTAGGGATGTGGAGGGGAGAATATTGCCAAAGGTGATGGAGAGACTGGCAGAAGAACAGGTATTTTATATTCTTTGGCTGGTTAAGGGCGCAGTTATCATAGACTGATGGGGCCGTGGGCAGGAAGCCATGGACATCTATTTATTTTTTCTGTTCATCTCTGGGCTTGGAGGACTGAGGGAGGTGAGGCCACAGTTTGCTTGGCTCTCATTCGACTCACAGTCTCAGCGCAGGAAGAAGAAGGGCGATATACCACTTGAAGTACTTGTTATTGGTTTAGTGATTGCCAACTCTTGGCGGCTATCTGACGTCTCTTGGAACTCCTTGTCGGAGGGCAACCTTGTTATTGGCAGCTGCACGTCTATAACTCTGTTGGTCACTCCCCAGCCATGACAGTCTGGAACAATGGCCACGGTAAGCAGCACGGCACAAGCATTTTTGGAGCAGGTGGCGAGTCCATTGCTCGGCAAATTCTCCATCAAAGGCCATCGGGACTCCGCTTGTGAAACGCCTGTCGGGGGGGCTTGGCGCCAAATGAAAAGGGAATTCAAAACACCAAATGCATTCAAATAAACACAGCCAGCTGACCATAATCAGACACGCAGACTGCCTGCCAACAGGCCATCACATCATCAATTAGCAGGAGAGCCAGGGCTTCGAGGTCCCCATGCGCTGGACACCTGCCTAGAGATGTAATGAGATGAAAGCAAGCCTCCTATTGGCCAGGCCCCAGAGCACTGATTACATCTTAGCTTGTTAGGAGCTGGTATAATAGGTACACGCCCTAGGCGATGAAAACCGCTTCAAATGGCTTTAAAAGTAAGACACGTCTGTGGCTGTATGACTGTATAGCGGTATCCTCTAGTGTGGCGTGCAAGTAGACAAATTGGCAAAAGAGACATGGCATGTTTAGGAGATATTTAAAAGCTCGATCAGAGGGCCCAGGCAGAAGGCACCAGGCTTATACCATCCCTTCTGCAGTTCAGGAAGAAGGTAGAAAGCACCCCTCCCTTATACCATGTTCAGCTCCCACGTGTAGTAGATGGGTGGCATGGTGGAGTCCTCACCAGCCATTGCAGAAGGCCCGCAGAAGACCAGTGGCAATGTTTACAAGATAAATAGTGATTATTCACTGTTCACACAATCTAAATTTTATGAATAATGAAATAATTTTATGAATTGTAAAATGATAGTATAGCTATCATTCATTACCTTTCTTCCAAATGCTGCTTAATATCCAGATGTAAATGTAGAATTCAATTCCATCTACCTGTTGTGCCTGCTTTGTGCTGGAGCATCAATGTATTAAAGAGAACAAGGGAATAGTCAGAATAATATAATAGCCCCCACTTTAAACTCTGTCCTGAGTGAGAGAGAGAGAGACGAGCGAGCCCGGCACGTGTTCGGTTGCAACCCCGAGGAAATCCCGAACACATTGTGGTCAAATTGTGCCTTTTACACCTGCATCTCGTTCTGTTCTTCTCTCATCCATCTATCCTTTCTTGTCTACATCCTCCCATCATTCCCTCCATCCATCTATTAATCTCTCCATCGACCCCTTCATCAATCTTTCCTTACTTCTTTGCATCCAACCATCATCTGTGCTTCTGTAATCTACTTATCATTCTTACGTCCATCTATCCACCCATTCATCCACCCTCTTTACTTCAATCAGTTCTTTCATTCCATTCATCACTCCGCTCATCCGTTTTCCATGCAGCTACCTCTCACCCACCCACCCGTCCCTTCATCCTTCCATCCACCTCTCTATTTATCCACCTCCACTCATCCTCCCTTTGTTTTCTTTTGTGTGCTCTTGTTGCATTCCCCCGCCCTCCCCCCACTGCTCCATTATTATTTCCCTTGCAGTGGTGTTCAAAAGCGTAGGTTTGAAGACGGCGTCTCCCAGCAAATTCAAGGGAAACTTGAACACCATGTTACAGCTTTCATGTCAGACAGATACCCGGTGTGCACCGCCGCTAAGGCAAAAGTGTTGGGTTCATGACGCTCCCAAAATAGAATAAGTAGCAGTGCTTAATTTGAGCCGGGGGGTGGGGGCACTTATTTTTCTGCCATAAGCATTTACTTCTTGCAAAAGACACATGGGAAACACGGAGGAACAGAAAAACGAAAAAGCGCCACAAAGGTAGAAAGCAGAAAGCTGCAAGAGTGAGCTGAAGGAGCAGGGAGTGGCTGTAAATGAATTGAGAAGGCCCGCGCTGCCTTCAGGACTACACTGCCGCAGTATTCCGTGCTCGCACAATTAATTGGAGCAGCCGCGTGTTTCAGAGGAAAGCTTTGAGCAACAGTACTTTTTTTTTTTTTTTAAACAAATTACGCACTGTAAATAGGTACCATGGTGTTTTCAATGATAATTTCGAATTTGTCATATGATGTTCCATCATTTCATAAAACACTCAACCACACAAAAGCTATGTGACGTTTTGGGAAACCTAATTCTGTGCCCTCCTTATTCTGTGCCTGTTGACTTTCTCACTTTCTCACCTGTGTGTGCGGGAGGACTGAAGAGCGGATATTGGTCTCTTTCACAAAAGTGACAGCAGGCAGCAACAGCAATGAGAAACAGATGAAGGACACATAGAATGTGTCCCACACACCGTCCTTTAGGCAGGGGGACCTCAGATCTATCCCACACACCGCAAAGTCATTCAGGCAGGGGGACCTCAGACCAAACACTTCTCTCCATCCAATCCTTTGCATCTTAATAAGCCATCCACTCATTGCCTTGCACCAAATTTGGCATTATGCAGCCAACAGTGACATTACAACAACTCGTTTCCCAATGTGCCATCAATTCATTGTGCACTGCACTCAACACAGCACACAAAACAGCAACATCACAATTGTTTGCCTTCCATGGAAACATCACACTACAACCTTCCACTGAGCTATAAATCAACACATGCTACAGGTTCTGTGGAACATTTTGAAAACACTTCTTAAAAACATTAATTTCTGGCCACCCCACTTAAGTCATTTCAGTGTGCTCCATTTGAGTCCCCTTATGACTGATTTTTTTAAATGCCAGATGTTGACGTCTACTATTTGTGTCATTTGCTCTAGATCCCTCAGCCCATCATACAGGTGACTGCATCGTCTTCCGTCTTTTATTTTCACTCATTTCACTTTGTCTTTACTGACCCATTCCTTCAGTCATCAATCTAATGTTTCTTATGTAAATTAAAAAGCATATAGCAAGGACAGCAATGATTAATATATAGGTAAAATAGCACTTAAAATTCCACTACCAATGCACCTAAGCCATCCACCTACTGCAGAAAACCCTTTCCATATTGCCTCCCAGCCACCTGCTGCTTCCAGCTCTTCAAATCTTTCAAAACCTAGGAAATGTTAGTGATAAACTTGTTAATCTCGCTTCTCTTGTTAGGCATGTGCGTGCTAAACATGTAACATGCAACAGACTCCACCTTCTTTTGCAAGTATGGCATGTAAAGCAAGTCTGTTCTGTAGAACCATGGCTCTAATTGCAAAAAGTTATGTATTCATCATGAATAATGCACTATCTGTATTAGTGGCAAGATAGTCATTTAATGTAGGTAGCTTTGTAATCTTCAGGTCATTCAAAACTATTCCTACAGAAACAATCATAGCGCCAATGATGTCACCAACTATTTGTGAAGCACTACACTTAGCTCTCCCATGAACCACTACTCCCTTCTCATCTGTCTCATCTACATAATACACCTCAGGAAACACTAAAGCTAAATGGCAGCTGCACACCCAGTTTGCAGGAAACTGAAAATAAGCATTCTCCCTGCAGATATTATAAACTCCAGGAATAACAGAATCCTTTCCACCAAACACTTGATCTCCAAAAACTTCAAATCATTCCACACATTGACTCCAACCCAACACTTGAGTGTTTCTAATATTTTTATATTCCTCTTCAAACAAAGCCTTCCTTGCTGTTGCCAATCTAAGTTTAACTTTGTGTGTATTCCAGCAAACTTTCATTTGTTTTAGTTCCTTTTCCTACTCACACTTGGTTTCTCTCTTTGCCTTTAACTCAATTCTAACCTTCTTTCTTCCATTTCTTCAATAAAGCCCTTCTCGGTAATAGTCAACTTACATGTGATGCTCTCTTTCTGAAAACAGGAAACATTAAACTTTGTTGGAGACTATCATCCATGTGGTCTTGAGTTTCACCCTATTTTCTTGCACGAGGGCTTACAGTTACTAATTATGTATTTTCGTGAAAAAGTACACACATGAAGGTCTTAAAATTGTTATGGTTTTAATTAACTAAACCAATAAACTTAATCTGAATCTTTGTCGGAGAACAAAAGAAATTCCATACAACATCCATATGTCTAGCATCATAAAGAGGATTCTGGTGTTTGTACAGTGGCACCTACTCAAAACGTTAATCACAGTTTGTGAAATAATACTCAAACTGACCCTGATGATAAAGAAAACTAAAGACTATACTACAAGACAAGGAACAGGTGAGGGGTAAGTAATGGTATGTCGCCCCCTGTGCAGATATAGCAGTCATGCACATGCATGATTCGAGAATATTCATGCAATAAGTTAAAGAAGACATTATTAAAATGTTTCCTTCTGAGCCATCTCTATGTGAAATCTTCATGGTAAATCTATGCTTACATCTAGGTGAGTTGAACTGTGCTAAGCTATGGTAGAAGCATGATCAACAGGGGAATGTATGGCCACTAACAGACCAGACATAAATAAGCATAACCAAGACAACTGCCATTACAGTTGTTATCACTACATTTGTACGGTGAGTTAGACACCATGGTTTCTCCAGGGTCAGAGTTCAAGGAAGACAAAAATCCTAAAAAAAAAAACAAGAGCGATTCTACTTGCCCTCCTCTTCTTGTGCAAACTGGCAAAACTTTTTGATTGGCTCATGCGATCAATATATATGTCCAGTTCCTCCTAAAATGACTACCCTACTCTTCTACCGGAGCCTGGGCCCCAAACACTTGCACAAGTTTCAATACAGTTCTCAATCTTTTTGAAATGTCACTTGAGTTGAGTAAATTAAAATCAGAAGTCACTCAGTCTTCGTGTGGTAGTCTTATTGGCAATGGCTTTTTAAGCACTTTCAGTTAAGCCTCAGTTTCATGTGTTCCTGACTCAGAGTCACTTTCAGCAAAGGATGTCTTCAGGAGTTCAGTACTTTCTTCCAGGCACTCATGTTCTGATTACTGGCTGGTCATCCTCAGTGCCCCTTTGCTCTCTTGTCTCTGTTTCCTTCTTAACTGACTGAGCTGCCGAACCTGTAACTGGGGAACCAGGTCAAATATTGGCTTTGGCTCAGCATCCTTTGATTCTGGGCAAATCACTTAATCCCCCAGTGCCTTAAAAAAATAAAAAAGTAAATTGAATGTGGTCTTGGGTAATGTGACAGGTGTTCGTATCAAGCCATCCAACACCTTCAGGTCGAGTACAAGCTATATAAAATTTTAAAAATATATATTGGTACCCCTTAGCTGCCTCCAGTTCACACCGGTAGCATCTCTTGTGGGACTTGCTTCTGCGGTCAACTTCCTGCATTGTTTTTCTCATTCCTGTCTCCATGAACCGGAAATGATATCAGCCTTACTCGATCACTACCAGGTGTATATTCCTGCAGGTGGAACTGGCGTTGTTTGAATGCAGGCAATGCGCTGTGTTATCTCACATGACTTCTTGCAAATGTCCACAGCCAGTGCAGCGTGAACACAAATAACACTCGTGCATGATTCCATTGTTTTTTCTCAGCAGACGTTTCTAAGAAGTGATGAAAATGTGGCTCTGGAGTGCGTGGCAGGAATTTCTTTGACAGAATTATTGAGGGGCGAACGAACAAGCATCCCTCCTAGATGAACGCTGTTCCTTCCAGCACACAGCCCACGACGATGCCAGGCCCTGGCTCTGAGAGAACATGTAAATGTGTCCTCATCAAATAGCCAGATGCTGCCTTCACCTGGCACTGCCTGCTGAGATCGGGTTGGCCCAGGTCTGCTCCCATCGGGCCAAAATGGACCCGGCCGCTCTTTAACAGTCCATATTTCTGTTCCATTGGAGAGGCAGGTGCGAACGGCAGCTGTGGTTTGGTGACTCGCGAGCTTTCTGATAGTAATTAAATGAAAAATGATGTATCGAGCGGTACATGAAGGAAACATAATTTTTGTCATCAGGATTCTGTTCGTGTGCCAAACATCAAGTTAAACAATGGTTAAAAAACAGCAGAGCTGCAGGCTTCGTGATTAGAGGCCCGGCAGCACACGAGGCAGAGAGCGCCTGGAGAGCATTCGAAGCTAATCTATGCGCTGTGTTTTTCACTTATTGGTTGTATGTCAGAAATCACAAATATCGACCTTCAGAAATATCGACGGCACAGTACGTGTAGTCAAGGTGAGCATATAAAGGGGATTTATTATTCCTCATTTGCGGCCCTTGCTTTCAGGGAATGCTGATGTGGAGTTAGGGATAGACATTATATTCTCAGCAGTATATCCTAAGCGTGACGACCATCAGAGTAAGTATGTGTAGGCGAGAGTGGAGTTAAGAATGGTACATTTATGTTTATCTATGCTTACATTCCTTGACTTCATTGTTAGTCGATATCCTGTGGTCGACATTTTTTTAGGTCGGTGTGAATAACTCAGTATGCTGGTAGTGCACCAACCCATTTAGAGAAACGCCCTCTTTAAAATGGGGCCAGTAATCGTGACTTGAGCACAAATTTGGATTACATTTGTACACAAATTTCACAGAGATACAGGTAAAACCTGACATGTTGGTGCAAGGTGAAACACAACATTTCACGTTTTGCAGGGAGGGGCGCGGGGTCCGGAGAATTACTGAGTTTCCCTCATTCTGACCTGTAATACCACATTGGGGAAATACTAAATAGTGTCCTCATGGCCGTTTCTTCGGTTTATTATCTCTGGCATTAGCTCAAAACAGAGCATGTGGGCCGTAGTCTGCACACATGAAATCCTTGACCATCGAAGACTTCCCTCCGTAAAGTTTTTCCACTTCATTACCTCAGATCACAAACATGTAGGCAGAAGGCCAGTGAATAGCACATAATATCAGAGATAAATTAAACCTGCACAAACATAGGTTGTCATATGTTCAACCTATGTGGATTACTAGAGACAGTAGACACGTTTAGGGCTTACTTCACTGACCTGGTTCAAATTAGTCTTCAATTTACCAATCATAGTTGGTCTCCTACATTATAATTTTTTTGAACTTTTGGAGTTTTACAAAAATTCCCAAGGTTACTTATGCATTTGGACGCAAGCCTTAGCCTCTTTTTCCACAATTACTCCTGCTGCTTGCGAGTGGTATAGTTGAGCATTAAGGCATCCAAACCTTTTCAATTTGTGTTCTTTATTTTTGCGATTTTGAAGCCCCTTCCCTATATCCACATGAAACACAGAGAATTTAGGGTGTTTTAACTAAAAGACTTATATTAGTTTTTTGGCACATAGGTTTGACACCATCTTTAGGTGTGCAATTGTGTGTGTGAAGACCTTGTAGAATATTGTGACTATCCACTTTGTGGATACTCACAACCTTCCGAATGGCATTCCTCTACCCCAACCCTGGAAATGCAGTACTGTTAACAGAGAATACTATAAACCCAGTCTGACAACCACTGCTAGTAGCCCATCAACATACCTCCCACAAAATTGAAGGTATTCCTGCATTCAGGAAATGTTTAGGGTGCGAAAATTGCCCTGTCATGGGTTCAATGGTGGACGGTACGTACCACCACACCATGACAGAAGATAATGCATATCAATTTGCATGTATAGGACCTTCATAGGGCAGATGTAGTCTTGCTTTTACGATCAAGGGCGGAACAGATATGGAATAGGCTGTGAAGTTTCTCAGAGCCAGATGTGGTGGTCTTGCTTTTACAATCAAGGCGGCAGAGATATGGAATAGGCTGTGAAGTATCTCAGAGCCAGATGTGGTGGTCTTGCTTTTACAATCAAGGTGGCAGAGATATGGAATAGGCTGTGAAGTTTCTCAGAGCCAGATGTGGTGGTCTTGCTTTTACAATCAAGGGCGGCACAGATATGGAATAGGCTGTGAAGTCTCTCAGAGCCAGATGTGGTGGTCTTGCTTTTACGATCAAGGCGGCACAGATATGGAATAGGCTACCCGACTACCTCAGACTAGCCCAGGATCTTCTTTCTTTTAGAAAGGCTTTAAAAACCTGGCTTTGCCCAAAGTAGGTGTCAGTGTTGACTCGCGTTTAAATAAATAAATAGGACTGAATTGGATCCTTAGGTGAAATTAGCAAAAAATGCTTCCACTCAGTCTGGGCATGGTGCATATAAGGTCCTAAAAGAGATCCCTAGAAATATGCCATGATACCTTAATTTACCATCTCCAGCTTTCATCTTATCCTCTTGTTCAATTCAGATTGTAAAAAAAATTCTCTCCACCCTGTGGAAACTACTTTAACCAACTCTGCACCCATAATGGAAATAGAAAATGCAACCCCAATAGTAGTATACGCTGCTATGTGTATTAATGCAGTGTAATCTTAGTAGCATCAGCATTGATGTTATCAAACATTCAATCATTAGTTTATTGGTACTATGTAGACACTTGTTATGGCATTGTAATACTGTCTCATACAAAACAATGTTGTGTAAGATGGGAGCTGAATTGACTGGGTTTAAGTCCTCTCTTTTATGCCACCAAATGTCCCAAATGACAGGACTTAATGTACTTCTGAACCAGTTATCCTGCAGGAGCATTGGATGTGTACCCCATGGTCAAGCTTTAAGGCTTTGAAGCTCTGAGCGGAAACATTGTCCAACTTTTCTCCCACACCTGACAGTTCATAGAGAATGACATAGCCCTTGAAAACATACCCAAATTGATGTCAAACAAAGTAGAGGCTATGTGGAAAGACTGCTTCTATCTTGCACTGCTGGACATTTGTAAATTCATATTCAGTGGGTATTGCACTGGATTCAGGTGAATCTACTACAACACAGGTCAATACATCTGTCAGGGTGATGAGGTCTTCTTTTCATGTGTCCTTCTCTTCTATCTCTGACAGTGTAATCACAGGAATGTGGTGGAACAGCAATACATTAACCTTCTAAAACCATCCTCAGCAGAGCTTCCGATTTAGTGACACTTCTCACGCTGATGTCTCCGCTTTAAGGTTTCAATAAATGTGATGAAACGTGATTGGCCAGTTTTAGTCCTCTCCTTAGTTTTAGAGAAATGCCATTGTTAGATGTTTGGCTTTAGGAAATGGACACTTGGTAATATGCACTGAAACGTTGCTTTCCCCAAGCAATGCAACCTTCTTAAGTTTTTGTAATTCTGTAATAAACACATTTAGAAAACACACAGTTTGTTGTATGAGATATCAGAGATAAAATGAGGAAAAACAGTTGCAGTTGAGGATCAATCAATCAATAAATCAAGGGTTTGTAAAGCGCGGTTAATCACCCATAGGGTCTCAAAGCGCATGGTGTGCTACTGTTACGTTCTGGGAGTTATAACGGGAGTCGTTACATTGCAGTATTTACATTGGGACTCATTACATCGCCAGCAAGTATTTCATTTTTTTAAATAACATTAAAATAATGATATCTGAGTAATTTCATGTGGATTTAAAGTAATCTTTCGTTGTTTAATGTGAATATTTAAAAATAATAATTTAAAAATATACCATAGTATGGATTGATTTTTTCTATTTTTATAATTTTAAAAGGAGTAGTGATTTCTTTTGGGATTTAGGAATGGGTAGTATATATAAGTAGTAGGGTTTATTTATGGCTCAGGGATGGGTAGTATATAGACATAGGAGTTCAGCATGGACATTCCAGACAGCAGTGGGGCCCTCGTTACGGAAGGCTCAGAGCAGTGTCCTCAAGTGGATTGACGTTCAGGGCCACTCTGAGTAGCTCGGGTTTATCTGGTCGTGAAACACTGAATGCAGCTATTCCAGAGCTGCAAACGCGTGGCTGAGACCTGGTAGCTGCTGAAGTAGGGGGCATTTTTGAAATTGTTCCCTCAACACATGACAGCCTCTGGAGGTTCTGGACAACCTCTAGCCGTGGGCCCTCTGCCCTGCATCATTCTCGCTGCTGCAATTTACACTCTTCTTAAGGAAGTGGTGAATTGCAGCAGAAAATGACCCAGTAATTGGCCAAGATTTTGGAATATCACCAAAAAAGCACCCAGCTGAAACTAGGAATATCGGTCCAGCTGAAACTAGGAATATCGGTTATTCCCCATTTCTGGCTTCATAACTCTTAATCACTGGATTTGGATGCAGAGATACTGGCCAGAATCAGAGATTTCGCCTCCCATGTGTCCTTTCCCAATATCTGCATTACTTGTCATGAGTATCTTAGTGTATTAATCATTAAGGTTTGTAAGTCAACAGAATTATCAGTTTGCCTGTGTTTGAAAACCTGGGGTAGTATTTTTATCAGTCTGTTTACACTGCTGCCTCCATCGGGTTTGCTTATTAAAGTATATCATATTTGTCTTTTAATTACAAGTACTAAGGTCATTTTCATTGAACTGGCCTATGGAGTCTATTGACTTCAATTCAAAGTCCCCAGCATTCTGAATGTAGTCTATTTCTACACCTTAAATGTTCTTTTAGTCTGTGTTATGAAGCCCAATACACACACCTTTCAGCACTTTCAGGGATCTGCAGGTGATTTTAATGCCAACATTATTGGAAATGTGTGTATTCATTTCAGTGTTATTTCTCTATGATGAGTTTTGTTTTGTGTGGACCCCATAGTACAGGTGGCGGGGGTACACTATAACATCACTACACGTTTACTGTAGAGGCAGGGGAGATGTGGTTTAGGTGGTTATGTGATATACTGGCTATTAGGTTGATTTTGGACACAAGATACCCAAAGGCACAGTCTAGACAGTGTTCCCACATGGATCCTCTGAAAAATGTCCTTTAAGCGGATAATTAAAAGGATATAATTTATGTTTTCAAAAGTGCCAACAAGTCATGATGGGCACTTGACAAAGAATGTAGGTCTGGAGTGGATTGCAGGGTTAATTGATGATATTTAAGCTGACAAAGGTGCATAGGTGAGAGTGGGGGATTGGGAAGGATCTTTTACAACATGAAATAATTTGATTATAAATCAGAGTTGCTGATGCCAATAGAGTTTGATTATGGGTCATAGGTCTGTTGAACAGCTAAATCTTTGGTGCTTTTCTGAAGAAAGGTATGGAGGAAGGACAAGAGAAGAAGCTCTCGCAGGAGAGGGACAAATAAATCACAGAGAAGAGCTCTCTGATCTCTAACTTTTCTCCCAGTTTTGTTCCTTGCATTTTGAGATACTGGTCTATACTTCTGAACGCTGGTAGAATATTCAGTTGTTAAGGATTTTAGTGTATGGATTGAGGGTGCCAGCACATCATGTTGGGCTAATGACTTCCAGCTCCTAAGTGATACCACGTACAGCTGGATGAGCACTCCTGACAACGCCGACCCTAGCCTGGTCATGTAGTACTGAGGTCTTAGCTTGAGTTGGTGTCAAACAAACTGACATCTACCTTAAGGGTAGGAGAGAGACATGCCAGTCCTGAGCCTTGACCAGGAATCCAGTGTAAGTGAAAGAGTTCAATGTCTCTACCGTTCTCTCCCCAGTGGTTTATGTTAAGTAGGGCTCAATAGGGGTTATTAGTGCAATGAAGAAGCCCTGGCTAGTAGCATCAGTGCAGGAACATCAGTGGACATCTGTTCATAGGCAAACCAAGCATTAACTCACAAAGGCACTCAGCAGCTTGATCTTACTATTAGGGAAGGTCATGCACTTTTATGACAAGTCTGTAGATGGTTTAAACGTTATTTGATTTTGGTCTTTACAATGTCAAACCAACGTTTGTACTATTCAGCAATGGTGTCTGATCGGGCTGGATGTGAAGACTGTTTTGGCCTGAAAAATTCAAACCTTGCAATATTTTGTGCTCTCAATGACTCTTTACAGTCTCAACAGTGGAGTTTATGCCAGGATTTTCAAGCCATACACTTTTCTTATTATATTGGTGTTAACGGGGCAAGTAAGTCAAAGGAATTTAGCAAGAAGATGCATTCTTTTGTTATGAAAGAGGGCAAAGAGCCAACTATTTATTGGATGACTTTGCTCTAGTGCTGAATAAAGTTTTGGTTTGCTAGAGCTGGTTTTAATGTTTAGAGAGTTCGAGCAGGATTGAATGCAAGCATCTATTAGATACTTTTTAAAATGGCTCCTGTAGGAGGCTGGCCCTCTATGTAGTTTGCAAAGCTAGGCCTGCTGCGCTGGGGGTCCAGGCAACCACACTTTGGTTTACAGGGGTAAAAACTAGATTACCTAATGCTCTAACTTTTAAGGTAGCTTGGTCGAGCAGTTAGGCCAGTCTTAGAGAAGTGCAAAGCATTTGTTGTACTCACAGTATGAACCATGCAACTCACACATTCGAAGTAATAACTCAAGACCAATTAATAAAAATACTTCAGAGTGTTATATAATTTTTAAGACCAAGATTATCAAAATCGGTTAAGTACATTTTGAGGAATGGAATTTTGAAGTTTAGGAAAAATAGTCTTTTTGTGCGTAATTAGGCACCATAGGAATCAATGGAAAGTCACCTTGTAAAAATACATATAAAATCACACAGTTGTTTTACAAAGTTCTTCTTTTGAGGTTGGTCGAGGTCATCAGTGGGCATACTGTGCCAGCTGGAGAAGTTCGGGCGGCACCCGGTGCCGGCAGTAGCATCGATGAAAAGTCTCTGGAGCTGGTGCAGGGACACTGCGGGGAAC